>NW_028259185.1:300000-571514 GCF_977971745.1 Zootermopsis nevadensis
GCCTCTAGCGTCACATTTTAAAACTTCTTTTGTGAGAAACGCGTACATCATTTCGCAGATCTTGTCGCATTAGTTAAAACCAGTAACACGAGTCGGATTGCCACATATAACAATAATATGGATGTCAGAGCGTACGCAACCCAGAACTGACATAAGTTCTGTTTTTCAAAAAAAACAAATTACAATGAAACCACAAAACAAAAACCATTGTCATATTTAGTGCTGGAAATGTCCACCTCGTTGAGTTAACCTCTTCCACGTATTTGATGCAATACGGTGAAGAGTTTCTTCAGTCACGGAAATGGTTCACCAGACCAGACGCTGTTCATTTTTTTCGTACAGGACAATCGATAAAAAAACATCCCTAAACTCGTTCTGACAATTAAGATCGAGATGCCAGATAGAGTTCGATAATGAACACTCTTTACGCTCGTAAAAAAAGACGCCCTTCGAACTTCGATTGTTTGAAGACAACTGACGAACTAGTGCGAGCAGGTTACAACATGACGCGACCTGCGTTGGCTTTTGTTTCACTCACAGCGATATTTTCTGTTTACTAATCGAATGGAATCGAAATTCAGGCAACTCTCTCTGTCTACGAACTTTCGATTTACGAACGTCACAATTAAGGCTTTGACCGGGATGTTCTTTTGTTAAATCTTATGTGTTACCGCCTGATTCGACTTCTAATGGTTAAGTGAAAAGTTTTCTTCGCGGTACGGTCTGGATTCGTAAATATTATGAAGACGATCTTCGGCTTCGAAGGGTTAACCAGCTGATTTTCGTAATGGTGAGGTGTAGTGTTTTCTTCGCGGTACGGACTGAATTCATAAATAATATTCAGACGAGATCTTCGGCTTCAAAGGGTTAATTCAAATTTTCTCAAAGTCGCCAATAGATACAGTTCCTTATAAAACAAAATGCCAAACATAATTGTAAGATTTAAATAAATAAACTTTTAAAAATGTATTTATTACAATAATTATCAGAAAGTTACTATATGATAATTTATACGTGGTTTTAATACTTTAAAATGACTGCTAACGTATACGATAAGCTCAGGAATGCAAGATACACTTAACTAACAACGTCTTGGAGTTGTCTGTATACTGAAATACCGCTACTGCGTGACTTTCTGGTCACCTTGTAGTTGTATACGTCGCTGGTTGGTCGCTTCTCGTGCGACTGTGACAGCTGATACTTGATACCCGGACCTACTCAACCTCTACGTCACGGAGCAGGCAAGGAAACCCTATGGACAGGGAAAACACTGCCCGTATACACATCGATGCCTATTGGGCAGGCGTATGACATGACATGACATGTTAATGACAGACCGTGTTCCATCGCATGACGGCGTACAATCAGAGAAGGCACGAATCAGTTGATATCGTCTTCAATATCTGAATCCGGTCGCCGAACAGAACATGAAGACGGCCCCACGGCGTCTCTGCTGTCCGGACTGGCGCCACGACGCGAGATTCTTCCTCGTTTCTTTGCATTTAATATCTCTCTGGTCACTTCAAACAAAAACGAAAGCTGTACACAATTGTTGTTACGGGCTTGAAGGTAAGACGTCTTTTGGAAGAGCTGAGCATAGACGGAAGGATAACATTAATATGGATCTTAAGAGTACTAAGGAGACACGGGGCGAACTGGATTAATCTGACTTAATGACAGAGCCTGGGGGCGGGCTCTTGTGAATGCTGTGATAAAATCCCCGGATTTCAAGTCATATCCATCTCTATCGAGTGATACGTCACTGAAGTTCTAGTTAAAATGTTACTCGAACTACGAAGTCATCGCCACGTATTTCTTAATATGTCAGTTTATATCTCGCATAAATTTAATGTCAATAATTACAATACTTTCTGATTCATCCTCCATCTCTGAGTCAGTCTTTATCAGCTTCTCGTTAGCGTTCTGTTGCTTTGAGCCCTCTTCCATAGAACCTCCTGTTTCGACATTCAAGTTTCCAAGGTACTAATACGACAGTCATTAAAAGTGATGACCTGAAGTAACAGCTTTGATTACACTTAATCCAACAACTCCTGTCTGTGATACTCGCTACTGTACACGACTTTCACTTTGATGTCATGTACAGACATGAACATACTTTGATAGACTTTTCTTTTGCGTCAGTCAAAAACCCTAAATCTTGGATACTTTCATTGCTTAAGCAGGCAATGTGCCGTTTGGTACCAACACCAAAATTCTGTAGCTTTCGAACGAGGCTCGTAAAAGATCTTCAGTGCTGGACAGTTTATAGAAGAACGTTGTCTAGATTGCCCTATTCATTTATTCCACATTTCCAGTGTAATGCCTGATTTCCAAGACAGAATATGTTTTTATAAAAGCCATTTCGGCCTTGGAATCATCAGCAGTAACAACCTGTTTTCCATCAAACGAGCAAATTTTCCTACGCCAGAAAAATAATCATCGGTCCGTAGAATTATTCCCACGTTTGGTGATCGTGATGTGTCTCCCGTGTGCCACAGAAATTAACAGAATTACCAACTTCGCGGTGGTGGAGAATCCATTTTTGAACCGACAACACTTACGCCCAACTGATCTGAATACTTCACTTCATTCACGGAAAGAGGAGGTTACTTGCCGTGTTCACAAGAGCCCGCCACATGTCACTATCACGAGTCTAAAGATACATTTTAATATTATCTTCTTATCAAAGCTTAGGTACTGAACGTTTCAGCCAAGTAATTGGCACTCCCACTTCGTGTTCGAAAAGTCCCTGGTTCAAATCTAAACCTTGAAGCTTTTGATGTTAACTCAGTCCTTTCAGTTCGTTACCGGAATATTTCAAATCAAGCCATGGCCGATTTCTACATATCCTTTTGAATTAGTTCATTCTTGATCGTCCAATTATTCGACGCTGTAAATTCTACGCTGCTCACAGCATCGTTTAATGAACAACAAACTCGTACGTCTTCCGAGAGGTTACTTTCCTTCAGGCTTTACCATTCCTCGGGCACTCCGTGTGTGATCTTCCATTACAAATGACAAACGATGTTAGAAAAATTACTTTGAGACGAAATGCGGGTCTTCTGCTGATAACTCATAACACAGTTGCTATATCACGGTAGTCGTGATAAAACCGTGCGTTTCGCCTACGTCACTCACTTGCGGGTGGAATGAAGACAAACGAATGTACTAGACATTACCGAAACACGAATTGAGACAACGAGCTTCGAAGTACTGCCGCTGGAACATGATGTTTTTAGTATGGGTAGTACATACTTCCATGTCTTCTACCCCTCCCGCCCCTCCGAATACCAAGCCTTTATTTCTACCGTACGTCGAACGCACGTGTTCATCCCTTTTACATGTTTAAGAAGTAGCAATAGCCTTTCTAATAAAAGTAGACATACCGTATACTATTAAAGTCTCATTGTGATTTATAATATTTAAACCTTTGAAGCCGAAACTAATCTACGTAACATTTAAGAATCCAGCCCGTACCGCGAAGAAAACACAACACCTCACCATTGCGAAGATCGACCGGTTAACGCTGTTTAAGGAAATGATCGATGTTTGCACTGAGAATCACACGAAACCACGAACTCAAAATACAAGAGTTACTGACTTTTAAATGAGCCGGTACATATAATTACCTTTCGGATTGAAATGATTTTCGTCGTTAGGATGTGAATGGTTATATAAAGCGTGTGGTCCAATGTTTTAAGAAGAGGGTTTGGAATACGATTTGAGATGATTTGCTCAGAAATACTGACCTCGGTAAGAAGAGTTGCCCTCTGCCACGCGATCCCAACCCACTTTAACAATCAATAATTCTGCATTTTTCCCACAGAGTTTATTTATTGATTTCGTAAGATTAACAGCAATTTTTCCCCTAAAACGGAATAACAAGTTGATTATTTTAATGCGGAAACATTACGATTTTTTTACGTTTAAAGTGCATTTTTATATATTAATTCATATGATATTCGAGCTTTAAACAATTAAAACACGTTTTATGTTCATAATCACTTTATCGTAACGCCTGAGTCATTTCCCAGCGTGACCAGTCGGTAGATAATCAATAAATAAACCAAACTGATATTAAGAGACTTTTGAGTACAAGAAAGTTAGAGATTAAACCCAAACTAAGGCAAGAAACATAAGAACAACCTGCTGGTTGCCAACTTAGTAAGAGAACAATTACTATTTAGAGTTTTGTAATGCAATGATAATTGCAACGCTGAATTCCTCTCAGATTCTATTATCGAAGTGCGTTTTAGAGCCACCCCCCACCAACTTGCTTCATCGCAGTTCATTCAGTTGTCATGCAGCTTAGGCCATTCTTTCACTAAATAAATTTCAATTATACACTCGCTAAATAGCTCAGTGTTCCACTGAAATCTTATGACGTCATGGGGCAACCGATCTCATGTATACCAGATACGCTGCTGAGATCATAAAAATTATTTTATGTTTATCAGAGGACCAAACACAAAGGGCACAGTGAAAAACATTTTCAAATTTAAAATTCTTGCGTGTGTGTGGGAAATTATTTTTTGTAGCTATTATGGTATCGCACGTTGTGAAAACCAAATGATTTGGGCATGTATCGATGGGAGAAGTCAGCAAAATCAGCATCACAGTGAACCCTCGAGTGTAGAGTTCGAAAATAGAAAAAAGGGGCACAAGTTTGGGAGGGGGGAGAATGAAGAGTTAGGATCATTTTTATCAAAATCTTGTGAGTGTAATTATTTCACTATTAATGCAACTGTTCATTTTTGTGCCATTTACAGTTTATAAAATGTTCGAAGGTGACTGTATTCTTGCAGAAATCGACGGACGTTTCATAGGTGCTTACTGCCTCCATCGTCGCCCTCATTCCACTATCTTAACACTTCTAGGTGACTTACGGTCCTATAAATCACGACGTTCTTGCTCATGCATTGTCCTAAATTGCCCCCTTAGATCTCCTTAGGTCCATATATTTTCCCAGCCACCTCGTTTTAGAACGCTTTAAGTGTCTGTATTTTATAGAAGAAAGTTGTACAAGATGGCTAAGTGGTACATATGAACTAACGCTGTTTCAGATGTTAGAAAACGAGTAACAAATTGAAAGTTTTTATTTAGTACACAAAAATGAGGAAACACTTAAAGGCACTTCTGTTGGTAACGTGCATCCACAACAAGCATTTTAAATGGAATGATATGATGTGGGACAGTTTTAGATTCAAACTATTTTAACATTTAAGATGAGGAAGTGTGTCAGGTGGAGTTTTCTGTATTTGGATTTTGTTTCGTAATAATTGATATGTGTTTGTGTAGGAGGCGGTTGGGTTGATGGATTCAGCCCTGATACAAAGGAGTCTACACCAGGGCTGGAAGATGTAGAAGCTCTGATGACAACCGTTGTTTCACCAATTGGCAGAAGCAAAACAAAAAAAGTGAGTGTACTGGAATTACTTAGAAATTTAAATCAGGAATTACATTTAACTTTTCTCTGTCTGTCGCAGTTGCATTCCTAGAAGCTGGTTTTCTACTGGTTGTAGGTCACATATGTCGCTAGTTGGCATGAGAATACACGTGTTTTATATAAAATGCGTAGCTTTCACAGCAGCAGTCGTTAATAAATGAGGACAGGTGGTCTGCGAAATGTCGGAGACTTCTAACCATTTTACGCACCTGATGACCTCAGAGGATTTTATTAGCATGTGTTCTATCTGGTTTTGTTGTTTTTCTTATTTTATGATACTGTTGCATCTTGTTGGCCATTGCGCCTTCATACATTTGGAATCAATTGACAGATTTTTTTTACAACTTCTTCTTGTGTAAAAGGTTGATCAATTGTACATAAGCTATAACACTAAGCCTGACAGTAGAAGGGTTAATTGTTTGCTGTGGTGGCCTGAATGCTTTTAAAATCAAAATTTATTTCTAGTTTGTCTGATGACAAAATATTTATGTTTGAATGATGATATACACAGTGTGTCCCAAAATTTTCTGGAATGGTTTAAAAAACACGCTTATCTTCAATTAATTAAATTTTTCATTGCATATTATTATAAATACATTCCATATTCAGCAATGCAATCTTCATACTCATCGCCCTGATGACGGAGGCAGTATGACCTCTGAAACGTTGGTAAACATCGACCAGACTACACAGCGCAACAACCCAGAAGACAGAAATCTTCATACTCATCGCCCTGATGACGGAGGCAGTATGACCTCTGAAACGTTGGTTAACATCGACCAGAGTACACAGCGCAACAACCCGGAAGACAGAAATCTTCATGCTCATCGCCCTGATGAAGGAGGCAGTATGACCTCTGAAACGTTGGTTAATATCGACCAGACTACACAGCGCAACAACCCAGAAAACAGAAATAATCATACTCATCGCCCTGATGATGGAGGCAGTGTGACCTGTGAAATGTTGGTTAACATCGGCCAGACTACACAGCGCAACAACCCAGAAATCTTCATACTCATCGCCCTGATGATGGAGGCAGTATGACCTCTGAAACGTTGGTTAACATCGACCAGACTACACAGCACAACAACCCAGAAGACAGACATCTTCATACTCATCGCCCTGATGATGGAGGCAGTATGACCTCTGAAACGTTGGTTAACATCGACCAGACTACACAGCGCAACAACCCAGAAGACAGAAATCTTCATACTCATCGCCCTGATGATGGAGGCAGTATGACCTCTGAAACGTTGGTAAACATCGACCAGACTACACAGCGCAACAACCCAGAAGACAGAAATCTTCATACTCATCGCCCTGATGATGGAGGCAGTATGACCTCTGAAACGTTGGTAAACATCGACCAGACTACACAGCGCAACAACCCAGAAGACGGAAATCTTCATACTCATCGCCCTGATGATGGAGACAGTATGACCTCTGAAACGTTGGTAAACATCGACCAGACTACACAGCGCAACAACCCAGAAGACGGAAATCTTCATACTCATCGCCCTGATGACGGAGGCAGTATGACCTCTGAAACGTTGGTTAACATCGACCAGACTACACAGCGCAACAACCCAGAAGACGGAAATCTTCATTGTTTAAAGCTGCTCTTTAGATCCTAAGGAAATAAGTTACGGCAGTGTTAGGCAAATGGAATTGGTTCAGGATCATGCCTAGAGATAAGCTTTGTTATTATCAATGTTGCAATTTCAGGTTGTGTTAACAGAGAATTAGTTAATTTGTTATAAAGGTCACTTCTGGAGCAAACACCTGGTCATTTACTGTTGTAAGTGATTCTCTCTTTCTGACCTGTATGTATATTATTCATGTGTTAGGATTTTATTTGACACAAATGAAACGGAACTTCTGCTATTGCAGTGAACAGGAAATTCTGCGGAAGGAATTCAAGTCGCAGTACGCTGTAAGGGGCCGGCTGGGACAACGAATCCAGGAGCTGGAGGAGGAACTGGAAAGAGTGCGTGAAGAAGCAGAACACACAGCTGAGGCTTCCAAATCTGATGACGAAGTATGTGTGTCGTTCTTTTTTAGAAGCACTTTGCCTGTTCCTTTTAAATCTCTGCTTCGTGGCGCCATCAGTTTTGTTTCATTACTGAGTATTTTAATTTTAAATGAGATTAGACCGATTTTTTATATGATAAGAGGTACGGTGCCATTTTAATATGTTCTGTCAAAGAGGAGCAAAGTGTTAAATTTACTCATGTGTTCTAAATACTAAAAAAACTGCTCTGGGAATCAAAAAAATGTTGTTTCTCTTGCAAGCAGGAGGATGTCCCAATGGCACAGAGGAAGCTTTTCATGAGGGTAGAAATGACGCGAGTGTTAACGGAAAGGAACCAGTACAAGGAACGATTAATTTAAATGCAGGAAGCCGTTCGCTGGACAGAGATGATTCGAGCCAGTCTGAATGATACCACATATGGAAATTGTAAGTGTGATTTATATTCTGTGTGCTGCGGAGGATAATCTTATTTTTTTTTGGTTAGATGACTTATGGATATGCTGAGAGTTAAAGGTTTTTACATAAGATTTGAGGTTTTCACCTTTGCATGTTTTGTCTGTTTTGGAGCTCCATATATACCATATAATTATTTTATTTCAGAAGTTTGTTTGTGTGAGGGCGAGACAGGAAATGTGCATATCTTGACACTTGATAAATTCAGTATTCTGGTGTGTTATCATTTGCATTTAACTAATTTTTCTTTCATAAGATAGTGTAATTGCGTCATATTGTGAATATTCTAACAATTATTTATTTTCATCCGTCTTATCACAATATTTAAAATTTCTTATAATTAAGATAATAAAATATCATTGATGTTCCATATCGATTGATCGATTTACATTTCGGAACATTTACACATCAAGAACATCAATGATATTTTATTATCTTAATTATAAGAAATTTTAAATATTGTGATAAGACGGATTAAAATAAATAATTGTTAATTTTTCTTTGAAAGAGAATTATGTTAAATTTGTTAAGCATTTTTCTTTGTTTTAATATTCAGTATTTTAATAAAGTTTCCCCTTCCTCCAAACAGAGATTGCATCTCGGAAGCAGTAATTAGTGTGCATACAAAGCAGTCGGAACCAGACACCTCCAATTGCTGCCAGAGTTATGAATGTATGGAGCTCTGTCTCCACCGCTAATTCAAGCACTTTAATGTGTGTGTGTGTTTGCATTTTCCACCTCCCTATGATTCTGAAAAGTGAGTCATGCATTTCTTTGTGCTTCAGGCATCAGTCAGTACGTACAGCATTGCACGTTCCTCGGACTGACACAACCTGAAGCCTGTCTTGCATCTTTTAGTGTTTGTGGGATGCCGACGTCTGTGAAGAAGTGAAAGTGAATTTTTCTTTTCAAATGTTAATAAAATTTACAGTGACTGATAATTGTGTTTGTTTTCAGTTGTAGCAACTTGTTCAGCGCAACAGAAGGACCTCAATGAAAACTTCAGCCTTATGTTAATGTGCGCTACAGTGCACCTACGCACCTTGTGAGCCCACCACGAGGAAGCGCTCGCTAAATGATCGCAAACGTGGTCTTGACTTCATGGATGGCGAACTGTGAGCATTTCTATTCTGAAGGGTTCTGACAATGGTGTAATACAATCTGGATTGTTGAGTTTTTGGGGCCTTGTCTAGTGATTGAGGTTTGCTCATTCTGACGGACCCCACAGAGTATGTGCCCGTCCCTATCACCACACCTGAAGACGAGGACAGATGAGTTCCCAGAACACTGTGTACTTTTACGTCAGACGACGGACGAGGTCCGAAAACCCAGCAAAACAGATTGGGAGCACTTTGTATCTTACATATTCTAGATATGTATATTTAGAAGTCCTCTGTCTGTCTGTAAAGGACTGATTACATTTATATTGAGAATCATATAGCCTGGCATAGTTGCTGTGATTTTGACAGCGGAGGAAAGTGCCATACAAACTGTGGCACTGTCAAATCTTCATATCCATTCTCCTGTCTTTCTTAAGCTGAATCATGTTATTCATATACAGGAACAGTAAAATTCAGTTTTGAACATTTACACAGTGTGCAGGATGCAGGACTTCAGGTTAATGATTATTTATTTTAATCCGTCTTATCACAATATTTAAAATTTCTTATAATTAAGATAATAAAATATCATTGATGTTCCATATCGATTGATCGATTTACATTTTGGAACATTTACACAACATGTTTCGGTTTTTATAAAACCATCATCAGGTGTAAAATATCTAAGAACTTAAAACTCAAATATGATTCCATTTGGTGATGTTTTGATTACGTTTGTTTTTCCATTTTTGGGCGAAGGTGTTGTCTTTTCTTAAATTTTATTAGATGTACATATCGGTCTGTAAGTAGAAGATTGAAAGAAACACTAAAGAATTTGAAAGAATTTATAAAAGAATTTAGAGAATAAAATGCAAAATATATAAATTATAGTTAGAAAGTAACAATAAAATATAAATAAAAATAAAATAAAAGTAAATCTAAAATAAAACATACCAAAGATGTAGGGGTGTTTGTTCCATATGTCCAGAAGTGCTAGTGTCTTCGAATAGGTTAATGGTTGTTATGATTTTGCGTACCTCCATAACAAACTCAATGAAGTGGAGTCCTTGAGAAGCGTCATTTGCTAGGAAAGAAATTACCTCCCTTCTTTATAACCCGAAGTTGGTGACTGAGTAACTAACTTATTGCGTCCGTGGAGTACTTTGAGAAAATATAAGTCTTATTATCTACGGATACCAGATCTGCAGAGAAGCTCGCCGCTCGCCGTGCAACTGAGAGACGAGAACGGTACAGACAGGTGAGAGCCCGTGTTCTTAAGGATGACGGACGGCTACAAGCGTACGGTTGGAATTTCCAGGATCTGCGAGTTCGGTTGCACAGACCACACATGTTATCTCCGTCTAGTCAATTAATCTTTTAAGGTCTCGCTTTTTTCAGAAGTACTGTATTGTACGTTTATACCTGTGTCCATACCACTGTATCATTCATTTCACACATTTTTTGTAGTCTTACAGTCTGTTACTTGTTCATATCTTGATTAATGCCACTGCTTGGAAGTTAAAATACGAGACGTGGCACGACGATGCAGTACTTTCTTAAATGCCCAGGCCCCTTTTGTTTAATATAGTACAACTCAAATGTCTCATCAGCTACTTGATATAAATTCATGGTTTTAAAGTAAATAGTATTAAAAATATATTAAAATTGGCCGTCAATCACAATATAAGATAATTAAAAGATTAAAATATCATTTTACGTTCCGTATCGAGTACTCGATTTACATGTGGAACATTTACGACATGTTTCGGCTATATATAGCCATCATCAGGTGTTATGTTATAAACTTTTTAACTGAATTACTGATTTTTAATGATTTTTAGTTTTCATTTTTTTTTATCAGTAATTCAGTTAAAAAGTTTATAACATAACACCTGATGACGGCTATATATAGCCGAAACATGTCGTAAATGTTCCACATGTAAATCGAGTACTCGATACGGAACGTAAAATGATATTTTAATCTTTTAATTATCTTATATTGTGATTGACGGCCAATTTTAATATATTTTTAATACTATTTAATAAATCACAATATGATGCACCTACAATATCTTATATGTTTTAAAGTAAGTTATTTCTGGAACATCGTATTTAATCTTACCTAATTTTTAGGATTTGGAGGTAGTTACTGAGTGTTGAAACAGCGCGACAAACTTTAGAATAAGTGTCTCCTGTTTATTTCTTTTCACATCAGTTGGTCACTTGGGAGTCATGATTTTGTTCCCACTGTGTAAAATTCTGAGTGTACTTTGTATGTCGCATTTCCTGCAGTTTGGAAAGAGTTTGTATGTCGTGTTTATTAATTCTGAGTTGATATAATTTTTTCTGGCAGATTTGGTGTGCAGCTGGGGTAAATCTGCAAGGAGTCCGTACACATGTTGGTGGTAATTTTGTGGGAGCAAGCGTGTTCTATATTACAAGTCGACCCGAGAGCATGGAAAAGGGTGAAGGGGAAATTCCAGAGAAGGCAACTGGCAGTGAAGTAGAAAACCTGGATCAGGAACTCAGGGTATTCTGCTTCGTATGACTATTAACTTGATAGTATACAGTAAACATCCAATTATCTGGGCTAATGAAGGGGAAAAGACATCACTGGATTCATTCAACACTGTTTTTCCCATAATCCTGTTTTGTTGTAATTTTCATAGGCAATAGTTCTGAGAGGGTCACTTCATGGATGTAATTACTCAGTCCCTACCCCTATAATCTTTGGCTGATTCTCTCTTCTGAAGTTTTTCAATAAACTGAAGCTGTTTTTTTGTTACGAGTACAACTTTCTTATGATTTTGAGTCAGCTTACTTAAGATCCTTGAGTGTAAGCTATTATTTTCACCTAACCTAACCTAACCTAATCCACAGTACATCATAACAGGATTGACTGTAAGACTCCGCAGAAGTGTTTTCAAACAGAGAAAACCTGCTTTGCCATCCTTTTGCATAAACCAAGCCATACTGGACTGAGCCGAGTTCAGATGCCTAGTAAAGTGATTAAAAAAAAATCTGTGTGAAGTATTTGTGTAAATATGGTATTGGTGTAAGACTTGAGGTTCTCACAGCGGTGAGTATGAAGATATCCGTCTTCTGGGCCCTTCTCAGGGCCCTTATCCATACAACCAAACTCACCTTTCTCTCTCTACTTTCTCTCCCTCTCCCACTCTCGCCCACGTGCTACCATTGGTCCACTCCCATACCTGCTCCCATTGGCTCGGGGCAGGCTACACCTTTCACTTCCCGGCCTATAAATCCAGCTCCTCACACCCTATTCGCATATTCATCGCCCTGATGACGGAGGCAGTATGACCTCTGAAACGTTGGTTAACATCGACCAGACTACACAGCGCAATAACCCAGAAGACGGATATCTTCATGGTATTGGTGAGTTGTGGGCAAAATATCAAAAAGGTGAACATAGGATTTCCTTTAGTGGTGATATATTTCAAGAATTACCGGGATTATTGCAATTTTTAGAAGTGTTAGAATAGCCGAAAACACCTGTTAATTGCGCAGGTAACTCAACCATGTTTCCATTATATTCTCTCCCATTCAGAAAATGGTGTCTTTTTCCAGAAAGGAGAGAATCTGTGTGGAGAAAGCCAGGAGCTAGAGATACAGCTGTCCAGTTTAGTGTGGATATGCACTAGCATCCATGCCGCAAGCAAAGCGACTGTCATCGATGACAATAATCCAGCAGATATCCTCGAGTCTTTCAGTGTTGTGCAGCTCTTACCTCCTCTGTATTGCAAGTGTGCCAGCTACGTTCATCGTCAAAAGGCGATTGTACAGTCTTTCAAGCACTTTTCTCGTAGAATCCATTTTAAACCTTCAACACCGTCTGAAATACGTAACATGCCGGTAGTTTTATCACATGTTGCTGCCTGTCGTACGAGACGTGACAGCTGAGGTCCCAGAATGTCCCCATAAAAAACTATTTGATTACTTGCACACTAATGGTTGCTCTCACCTTTGAGTTGTCATCTCGCACATCACATCAGTAGGCTTCGCGAATCAGCGTTTCCTCTTCTCGAAGCATTTGCGGATCTCGTATTTTTTTAATTCTCTTCAGGATGGTCATTGGATGACCCTGAATGTTGGCAATGTCTGAAAATCTGCGGCACTTCAAAGTGGTCTTCGGTTTCAGGAGTAGCCAGAAGTCACAGTGGGCCAAATCTGGTGGATGGTCCAATTTCAGTATTAGTTTTGTGGCCGAAGGTGTTCGGACAGCAGGCGTGTCTGGAGCAGGGCAATTGTCATGATGCAGGACCCCCAAGTGTCAGGCGAAAGTTAAGGTCTTCTCTGATGAACGGCGTCTTGGAAAATGAAGTAGAAGATGCAGATTCAGGAGACCACGAACCAAACATTGGAAAGATTTCGTTTGTAAGCTGTGCGACAGGTAGCAGCCATCCGACAAGCGATGTTTCGACCAACAGATTCTAAGATTCAGTCATATTTGTGAAAATATTTTGGTATTATCAGAATTTCTTCATTTTAGACAACATATCAGTTTATTTTTTGTTCATATTTGAGGTTGCTTAGTCAGTAAAGCGACCGACTTGAGAGTTGAGTTTTCACTTTATTGTCGTGTCCAGATGTGCTACAGAGCCCACCAGTCTCCTCTCCATTGGGTTCCGTTAACTCTTCTCACAGGGGTAAAGTATCGAAATGGTGACTTGGCCCCATTCCATTTGCGGAGGTTAAGAAAGAAATGGAATCGTACCCCGTTCACAACTTTGCCATTATGTCTAACTAAAATTCACTATGCTCAGACATCATATGGAAATATTTCTTTTTCTGCTGCCGCGAGTCTCTCGAAGCCGTGTAGCCGTATCTCCATGTGCGTGGTACATAGTGGGGGACGATGGGCAGTTATTCGCATGGCAAGTCACTTTTTCATCAGGTTTGTAATTGTAAGGTGATTTCTGGTAGAGTAACCCCTCTGAATTATTTTATGAGATCAAGTCGTGGTGGAAGTCCCCATGTCAGCACAGGTGTGAGGACTTTGCTGTTAATTCTTTCTCATCCAGCCAGTGGTGGCAGGCTGATGGTTCTGGAGGGGGTGTCCTTTCCAAAAAAAGGGCTATGAAATGGGCAACAAGCCCACAACAGCGAATGTCAGAGAGCAGAAATATGAACGTTAAAGTTGTTAATGTAACGATATCGCCCCTATGTTTAGTAACATACAGATTGAAGATAAACCAACCCAATTTGTACCCTTTGGAGAAAGATTCCTCGTCATTAATTTCCGAAACTGGTGCATTTAGGACACTTTCACAAGGAATATGTTAGGATTTCCATACAGCTCCCCTGCAGGTGAAATACGTGACCTAAGACGAATAGCAAACACGTCTTAATTTAGTTTCACCGTACGCTAGCGCCAACTATGCCGTGGTATGGCAACTCGAAGAACCACGCGATTACCCATCATGCATTGCTAGAGAGAACGAAGTGGTTGCAGATTTGTTGTTGGCTGTTAGTAGAGAACGCAAGGTCAGGTTGTACGTACGTACGTACCACGACCTATAAAGTGCTCGCCTTGGATTAAGTTTTGTGTGATACGCTTGTGGGTGGATAAACTTGTGTGATGGCAATACTTCTATTACCCGAATGTTTGATATTATGTGCAGTGTTTGTAACTTAATAATAGAATTAAGCGTGTGTATTTGTGGCTGTAATCTGGACCCACTTTTCTAGTAAACCTGTTAACCAGTGACATTGGAGCAGAATGCAAAACAAAGGTAGGAACTTATTTTTAAGTAGAATGTGATGTGTGTTAATTCGCCTTGTGTCGTGCACACCAAGACTATCAAAATAAAAGCCAGAGAGCCAAACGCATTATATTTTCCGTATATTATGAGAGTAATTTGCAATTACCTATGTGTTTTGAAATCAAATTCAGTGATTTTAAACTAAGGGCAAAGGTCTGATTCTTATGGCAGACCAATTTTACTACAATGAAGGTACAAAAATGGCTGTCTTAAATTTTGTTCGTGATTATTCAGAATAACTCCCCCTAGCAGAAGGACAGCAAGATATGTTGAAACGCTACTGAAGTGTACTAAAAGTTTACTTTAAGCTGCTGATGCAAACACGGTCTGATATTACTCAGTAGTTTTCTTTCCACAGAGTCATTAACGAAGTTTTCGAAACACATTTCATGCGGCTGTAACACGAGTAATCTTTCAGTAATTGTTGCGTGTAACGTATTACAAATATTTTAATACCAATATTTGCAATGATTTTATACCGTCAGTTAAGAGAGGGCAGACTGGCACGTGAGCATTATAAAAAATTGAAAGTGGAACCACGGTTCCCTATTTAACGTTGAAGAACGTTTAACTGTATAAGGTATATTTGTACTGAAATAAAATTCTAATGTATACCTTTACATCGTATCTATACGTGACGTCATCCGCCGACAGCTGATCTAAGTGTTGCCAACGCACTCACTAGAACCGTTCTTTGTCACGAAATAAATGGGCCAAAACTCCTAAACCGTGAGAGTTAGCTGAAATCTGTTTGCAAATTTGAAAAGCTCGTGTTTATTTACGTATTTCACTCGCAATATGTCCAGATCTAACTCTTACGCTTTAGACGTGGCAAGCGGTTGAATTTAAGGAACGAGGGTATAGTTATTACGTGTTTTGGGTAATTATTTCAACAATTTATAGAATAAAGTAAACATCATGTAGAAAAAGCCCTTAATTTACTTATAGGTTTATTTTCTCTATCTTACGTAGGTCTCGAGTTATCGGCGTTTGAATAAGTTACACACCAGCGTTACAGTTTCTGTCGAGTGTATAGCGTGATTTTATAAACGTTAAAAACTATAAATGTCATGATAATAACCGTCTAGCAGCCCAGTACAGTGAAGTTTGTAGTCGAGTTTCGAGGTTTGACTGACGTAGCAAAACGAAACATTTGCAACGCTGTCAATGGCCCTGAGCTATTCTTGGCTCTGCAGTGAATGCACGTGCGGTAAGTAGGTCACTCCTGGAGTGCGGGGCGTGGGGGGGGCCTCACTTGTAATCTGTGTGTTAAGGAAGAAAAAGTTGCTTATTCCTTGTTCTATCTGGTTGAGAACAACCGCGTTGCTTGATTTTACGTCGCGGAAGTTGTGATTATCCAGACCGACTGTCATTTGTCAAGTGGTCAGTCAGGGAAACAGGCAACATGGGGGGGGGGGGGATTATAATTTTTTTAAAGATATTTAATTGCATAGAGATTTAAATTGTTTGAGGTTAATTTCGTTAATCGAGCCATACTAACTTTTCGATACGGTGTCTTAATGGTAAATAATCATAGAAATAAAAGGAACAATCATCCCAGGGCTCAGTCCTCGGTTGGGTATACGAATAGACACGTCAAAACAGACCTGCCTTCAACCTTTCTCCTCGAGCTCCGTTGCAATGTGCCGGTTCGATGGCGCGCTGATGTCTCGCGCATGCGCGGCGGAGCGAATTTTAAATATACGTACCAACTTTGAGTAATTTTTTCGCATCAGCAGCTGAAATTTTGTGTACAATCATTACTAGACGGTCTCTGTAGACGAGCAACATTTCAGGTGAGATTTCGGCACGACCAACCTAACCATTCCCTTTGAGAGAACTTGCTGTGCGTATTAAGGCTTTGACCGGGATGTTCTTTTGTTAAATCTTATGTGGTACCGCCTGATTCGACTTCTAATGGTTAAGTGAAGTGTTTTCTTCGCGGTACGGTCTGGATTCGTAAATAATATTCAGACGATCTTCGGCTTCAAAGGGTTAAGCGTGGTATCGCGCTAGGGTACCAACGGGAGGCCATGGCGCAGCTGCGAGCATCTCGGCCAAACTCAAGTGTATTATTTATTAATTTGGTAGTCATATACATATATCGCATCTGGCATCCGTCTTGCAGCGCCTCCAACTTGGCAACGCTGCCACGGCGAAGGCCGAATCAACATCACACGACATGAGGCCAGTCCATTGTCGTCTGTGTGTTTTTCTACTTCTTTCAAACATGGACCATCACTATGGGATTCATCTGCTATTGAATACGCAAACCGGGACTTGAAAATAAGAAACTGGGAAGATATTGTGGAAATATTTGGAGGAGATTTATTTACAGTAGAAAGAAAGAATTAGCTAAGAAGTGTTTCTATGGCTTTATTTGTGGGGCCGCTTTCCAATATGGCAACTTGATTTTTAATTTTTTGTTTTGTTTAGCAATCTATATATCCATATATATATATATATATATATATATATATATATGTATATATATATATCACCACTTTAACAGTATATGTAATAATGAAAAATAATAATGTAATTCTGTTCACGATTGCAAAATTTGTGTGAACAGAAATAACTCCTATCTGCGTTGTCACATTGATGCAGTGGTTCAGGGTTGTCCATAATCGTCCCCTCTGCATTGTATTCATGCTGTTTGAACGTGGAATTAATTGTTTCTGCAAGAATATCACTGGAGCCAAAACTCGTCTGAATAATATTTTGAAATGCAGCCCCTGTAGCAAAGAAAACGTCTCATGAGATTCTAGGCTGTGAAGATGTCGATTTTGATGTTCTCCGTCCGAATTTGTTGGTAGATGGCGACGTTTCGGAAAGAATTTCGGTTGCCATCTACAGGATGAATATGCGGGGGGGGGGGGAGCTCTGTCAGTCAAGAAGAAGTCTAGTTTACGAACTTCTTTGCTCAGTGCGTCTGAATATCGCGTTACGTAATCGAACTGATAAATATTTGTGTGTGTATATTCAGTGGCCTGAATTTCAGCTGAAGAGCTTTAGATTCTGTTCCTCAAAGAGCACGAATGACCATCGCTGCTTTTGGAGCTTACTGCCCCTTGTTGTCCCCCCAAAGGTCCTCCCCCTTTCTCTCTCTTGCTTTCAGTTCTTTTAGGGGATTCTCTTTTCCTCAGTGGAATAGAAAGATACGTCCCGTAGGATTCAGTCTTTTAACCAGCACCTGCCAAGACCTTCTTCAGCGTTGCCAGATTTCAACATACGCGCATCGTGCGGACCGGACTGAACGTATTTCAGATCGGGATTGCGCTACACCAAAATCACTTGTTTTACGTGAGCATTTGTTGATTTGTTTCAGTAGGGGGCCCAGTAATTCCACAGAAAGTTTAGATATGGGCCGTCTTGTACTCTTTGCTTCGTTTCGCGTGAAATGAGGTTTGTTTTTTCAGATAAGTGGGAAGCGTTGGTGCAGTTATGATTCCTTGTTAGTCGAGGTGTATCATTTGCGTTAGACGTTGAAACTTCAGAATTTTTAGTGTGGATTTTCTTCCGTCTAGTTTCAAACAAGGAACCCTCATTCAAAAGGAGCAGTGTGCGACATGTTTTACTTTATTTCCCTAAATGTTGAGAAGGGCCGGGCGCTTCTGAGGGCTCCTTTCTCGAGGTTTAGTCCCCCGCGATTAATACGGTGTCCGCCAGGGATAGAATTATGATGTTGGTACTTTGTTTATAATCTCAGGACAGCATTCAGTTGTGCCATGTTGCCGGACCTCACCAAACAGTTCCTTTAAATATTAACCGCTTTAAAAAAAAAGACGCTCCTTGGACTCAGTTAAATACAACACCGATTTTCACATTCTAGTCCTTTACACCTTTAAAGCACAGTGGTAACTATATGTACCACAAGCTCACTAAACTCCGTATTTTGTCCGCATCGTGTACCTAAAAGATTGTCAAAATAAACACACATTATTCCTTTAAAAGGTTGCTCTTTGTAATGGTGAAGTGTCGTGTTTTCTTCGCGGTACGGCCTGATTCCTTAAGTATTAGTTAGATGAACTCTGGTTTCAAAGGGTTTGGTAATTATCTTTTTGCTGAAATCAGCTTCAGGAACGAAGTCACAACCTTCTGATATATTAAATATTAAGTCTATGACCTATTATTTTACTGTTAGCTTTCAGAATTAAAATAGACACTGAGCAGTCATGGCTACGGATGTGACGCCTATCACGTGTCATCATGCTTAATAATTCTTGATATTTATTTGTACTAAGAACCACAGTCAGAAACATTACTTATGTAAATGATGTGTGTTATCGTCAGTTGTCCGATTGAGGGGAGAGACTTTTGAATTGCTAAAGTATGGCTACAAGACGAAGAAGCCGTCATCTTGACGTGTTCAGATCTTGTAATAACACGACCGTACGTGCGTTTTGCAGAGGCCAGGATGGAAGGAGACTCCGCGGATTGGGCTCATGAATTATCCTCCAGTCTGCAGGTCGTTACCTCCAACAACCTCCAGGGTGAGTTTGTATTATTATTATTATTATTATTATTATTATTCCTCTTGGTAATGTTTATAAAACGGATAAAAATTGGAAATGTTACTGTTTTTATTTTGTCATTGTATTTTTTCTCCGTCACAATGTTCAGCGTGAGAACAAAAGTGGATTACGTAGTCTGTTGTAACCAAACGTATTTAATTTCAATTAGCTGTCGAAGTTTGAAGGTTTCTAACGGTGATGCCTTGTTCTTTCAAACTCTGTCCATTGTCTAAATAAGAAAATTATAAAACTGAATCATCTGGCTTACGGGATTCAATCTGAAGACGGAATCACAATCCAGCATATATATATATTGTTATAAGCTGGTCTCTGAGTTCTCGTACAGAAATCTTACTTGTTCAAAGTATGAATTTTAAAGCAAATTTCTGTTAGCTGTGAATTTAAATCGTTACTTAGAACGTTATTAACTAACGGTTCCTTATTTCCATGGAGAATATTATTATTATTATTATTATTAACTACCGAAGTACAAATTCATGTGACGTTTCTGCCCTTTGGAAAGTTCTATGCACATGTAATATTAATATGTGGGTTCAAGGTACAGTATGCGAAGCTTATTTGTGTTCTCATTATCCTTGGTTCGTATTATTTTGAAAATTTCACTTCTGCTGCTATTTTGTCATCAGAGAAAAAAACCTAGGCATTAATTGTCACATTAGAGAGAAAATTAATTTTAATTCGTTACAATTTCTTGAAAATCAGGATCTATGAAGTATACCTAATCATTTTATTTTCCAAATATTTTTAAACCATAAACTGAAATTCTGAAGAACTGAAACAGTCGTTTACAGATTATGTTGGATGTACTCCACACTATTAAGATTTAGTAGGAATTTTAAGTACTTGAAACGTAATTAACGAAGTCAGTGAGAGACGTTTGTAATGAGTGTCCGAGTCAGGTTAATTTGGGGTGTATTAATCCAGATTTACAATTTACTTAAACGAACCAGTTCCTGGGCTGGTTGAATTGTCTTTAAAATTGTTACAATCTCGCATCCAAGGTTGTGTTTCTGCAGTTCGGACTCGAATCGTTGTGTAAGCACTAATTTGTGTCTCCTGGATGACTTTCGTTTTGCATTTTAAACAGAGGAATGTAGACTGAGAGTGTTTGATCCCAAGAGAAAGGAAGTGACTGGAGAATAGAGACAATTACACAGTCAGGAGCCTACGCATTTCTAGGCCGAGCCTTCAACAAGATTTCTACATCACATCCAGATCAGGAGAATAATATTTAGCGAATATTACAAACTACGAAGTTTTTAATATATAATGCCCTCCACCTCCCTTAGGTCCGAATATTTCCCTCAGTGCCCCCCCCCCCAATGTGTATTCTAATATTTGGCCTCGTTCATCAACTTTTATAAAAAGCGATCACGTTCCATCCTCTCTCTCTGGACTTGGGTCATTGCTCGTGAGAGAATTCAACATGAAGATGACTGTCTTCTGGGGTGTCGCGCGGTAGAAAAAGACCGACGTTTCAGGGATGCTTACTAGCTCGATCATCACTCATCGTCCTCATGATGGAGGCAGCGAACACCTCCGAAACGTCTGTCCTTTTCTGCCAGACTACACTGCGCGACAGCCCAGGAGACGGTCACGTACTTAGGCCGTTGTTGCTGTGGGGTGTGGTTTCTTCCAGAACGGGATACACCTCTTTGTGACGTAATCTGAAAGCTGCCTATAAATCAAATATCTGATCACATAGCTTTCAGTCGGGGCAGGACGCGACTGGATTGGCCTCTGGCGGTAATCAAGTGCACTGCCTGGGATTAAGATTTTTCTGGCTTGTTGTGTTGTGCGTTTGGAGTATTGTTCTTTCTCTGGGGTAAGATTTTCTTGGATCGATAGCTCCTCCAAGTTCGCCCAGTGCGATAGTGTAGCACGGCTTATGAGCTCAGTCACCAACTCAACCCTAAAGATGGAGACAGTATTGCCCTCTGACATGTAGGCATCTATGTTAAAACGTCTACAGCCTAAGCGATTAATCTGATGGCTTTGACAAGGATTTTAAATTAAGCTTGTTAACAGCGTTATGCAGTAACCTCATATGATTATGAGTTTTAAAGCAGGTGGTATACATAGTTACCACTGGCCTGTGAAGGTTTATTCTGTTATTTAGCCAGGAAACTTTTATTGTCGCGTTGAGCGTCTGGTGAGAAAACGTTTCGTCATCCTGACACGTAGGCTAGCCGCCAGACGGCATTTAGCAAATACAGTTGAAGCAGCGTCTTTAAATAAACCAAGAAACAAAAACATTATAACGACGATGATTGCTGTTGCATTGTATCTTATGTTTTGTCCCTTGAAGCCCGAAACCTGTTTAAATATTATTTAGTAATTCGGTCCGTACCGCGAAGAAAACACGACACGCCACCATTAGAAATATCAACTGGTTAACGCTGTTTAAGGAAGTAATCGATATTTATTGTGAGAGCCATAAATACAAATTGTAGCGTTACTGATTTTTAAATTACGTGGTACATATAGTTACCACTGGACTTTACAGGGTTAAAAGTATTTTTCAGTAAGATATAAACGTAACGCTGTCTCTACAAACACGGAGAGAGGAAAGTTAAAGAAAGAAGAATATGGAAATTTAAAGGCAAATGAATTAACGTTAAGAGGTTTCAGCTGGGTCATCGGCGTGAATCCATTGTGAATCGAGCTGGTGGTTTTGCTGCGATGAATCGGCGACCAGGCGTGTCTGACACGTGGCGTCCAGAGGCGCTGTGGTAATTAAAGGAAGGAACCAAAGCCGCGATTCCAATCACGAACCGAATTTTGTATTTCCCGTGATTCTCAGCGTAAACAGCGATTACTTACCGAAAAAGCATTTACGAATATAACGTAATTAGTATGATTAGTGTTTTATTTGAGGTACGTGCTGTATTTTTAAATGTAAGTCAGATGAGTTTCTAATTCAAGAAGGTTAAAAATGTGTAGTGCTGTATCACTGCGCTCCAGGCGTTATGATTGACAGCCACCAGTGGTTTTTAAATTGTGGCCTGTAGATGTCATGCTTGTCTTCTTGTTACGTAATCAATCAGGGGGCGAAGGCGTCGACTATAAAGAAAAGAAAATTGAGTTTTTATAAGATCGATCTTTCTTGTCCTGCTAATAATTAGAAGTGACAATAATAATAAAACAAGTACGATGCGATAGACGTAAAATGTACCCTCACCCATAGGAGACCCCATTGTATGTGCAAAGTTTCAGAAGGAAGAACCTGAAGGGAAGAGAACACTTGGTGGACCAAGTCGTAGATGCGATGATAATATAAAATTGTGTCTTAAAAATAGGATTCATATAGACTGCGTTTATTTGGCTCAGGATAGGTTTCGCAGATGGCAGGAAATTTCTTTATCAACTGAGCGACTGTCATCTTTTGAAGGGGTACTCTTTTTAATAATATTAATAATAATAATACACATTCCTCCCCGTAGACCGCCGCAGAAAACGACAGCAGATATAATTCTTCCTGCCACGCAGTTCAGAATTTTCTATCTTACGATCTCGTGGCCTACTTAAAAAACTAGGCATTGAAATGCTATAACGTTACGTTATGTTTGTTTTATATGTGTACGAGACCTGAACTCACACCCCAAGGGGACAATAAGCTTCCATTTCTTATACATTTATTAACTGGAAAGAAATTGTCTTCTCTTCGTTGAATTAAAATTCCGCGTCGAGGCGGCGTCTCGCGATCTTCTCTGCATATCACAGAATACCTCGTCATTCTACTTCTGTCGTCTGCTGTAAGTGCGTTGGCCTGTAAATCCACGGAAACTCGACGCTTTCCGTGTTTGGTCTTCTGAAGATTACGTGGGTAGTAACTGGTGATTTTGCTATGGGCCATTCCAGGCCTGCAGATACCATCATTTTTAATTTCAATTTCGGATTATTTGTCAGTTTTTTTTATTTTCTCCACGGTTTACTCTTATGTCTAGATATTCTTTATTTTATGAGATTTAAAGAAACTCATTCGAACGTGTGTTGAAACATCATATCTGTTAAAATCCAGCAACATCCACAGAAAGACACAGTTTCAGTACGCATCTTGTGACAGACTTTAACCCTTTGAAGCCGAAGATCGTCTGAATATTATTTATGAATTCAGTCCGTACCGCGAAGAAAACACTACACCTCACCATTACGAAAATCAGCTGGTTAACCCTTTGAAGCCGAAGCTCGTCTTCATAATATTTACGAATCCAGACCGTACCGCGAAGAAAACACTTCACTTAACCATTAGAAGTCGAATCAGGCGGTACCACATAAGATTTAACAAAAGAACATCCCGGTCGAAGCCTTAATAAACCTTGGGATATTTGTTTATTTAGCGTAAGCTTGAATGAGAACTGCGATTTCTGCGACCAATGAGAAACGAGATATATCGACTGTCATAAGAGTTAAAAGTATGAATATTATTAACGTGACCTGCAGGAGAACAGTTAGTTCCAGTACGTCGAATATCGCGTTATCGAAATCCAGGGCACTGCACGTCAATTATTAATTTGGAGACGGAATATTTTAATACGGATCAGTTTCATTCTAAAACTTTTCTATCGAATGTCACAGATGCTTAGTTATTTTCTTTCTGAATACTGAGAACATGTTTTTTGGAAATACGCGCTTATCAAAACAAGACTTCTTCTGGAAAATATTGTTTATTTGTTAAAAGTCGTGTTAGTAACTGGAATTAGAATCCGCGTATAAACGCTAATGATTTGGTTCAGTTTCACTCAAGTTTTGTCCCTAAATCCACCCGCGTGTTCCGACGTGCAACTTTGTTGTGTAAGGGGAAAGGGCTAGGTAAACAGCGCGTCCTTCAGAGGCATTGTTTCCGCACGCCTCCGCCACCCGCTTTTAAAATCAAGTTTCTTTGTGTGGAAACACAGGAGAACGAGGGGTGGCGTCTGCTTTGTTTGTTGTTCTGTCGTCTCTCCTCCGTTTTCACATTGTGGAGTGCACTTCACGTATTCTTCTTTCCTTACTCAGCATCCAGCCAGCACCTCTTAAGGTGGCGACTGATTTGTAACATTTACTCGTAATGTAACATTCGCGGCGAGCATGTTACATTACACCACAACTGGTGAGGCGCATCGAATGCTCGTTTTGAACGCTCGGCTCGACTGTGCTCGTGTGTGCTCCATTCATTTCATTTAATATGTCGGACGTGGAGGTTGTGTTATCCTTGTTCCATTTAATACGCTACTCTTATTTAAAGAACTCGTGAATGCTCGTTACGACGCCGCTCGACTGACTGACTGACTTGTAACGTAGCGAAAAAACCGGCAACACGATGGAGCGCCCGCGAGCGTGAGCGGCTCGCATCGAGCGGCTCCGTTCGCTGTCTTCACTTGTGTACGCTGTTGTAAGTGACCTTGAGGGCAGTCCTACGTTACGAATCAACTCAGGTTTCCTGCAACGAGTTCGTACGTTGACCTTCGTTTCGAATGCTCACAGGCGTGGCTACAATGTGAGAGTGCACGGGACGTTGATATTTTGAATTTCGTTGGACGGGAAACCATTCACGAACTTGACATTGAACCATTTCGTATTGCGGTTTACCCTGACAGAATGATTACCAGGATAATGACGACGGTTGATGACTCATATGTTGGTACACGTGGCTGGGGTTAACAGACTTGTGTAACTCGATACAGCACTTTGCTTTGTTAACAAGTTGAACTGGAAACAAGGATTTTTCATAGTCCGTGACATTCGGCGTTAAATTAAGAAAAAGGCTGTTGTAAATTTACAGTTCGCAGTTTGCGTCGTTTATAATTCACGTAACAATGCCTAGACCGGGAATGTACGCACAATTCGAGGCATAGTAAAAATGATGTGGCATCACTGTTTCAGTTTGGTTTATGTACCAGCTTCGTCTAATACATTTTGTAATGTTAAGAACATCGCATTGTTTGGACGGCGAGCCCTGAAATACAATGGTCTAGTGACAAAGTCGAGCGAGATGCAATAACTGTTTGCGACTCCATTTCAGAGGACTTTGAATATTTGTTTGGGACCAAATTTTCGTAACGTTGTTGTGTTTCAAAACTCCCGTCATCACGGCAATTGCTTAATTGGATTTTGACGTGAATATTTTTCAGTTCGCGTTACTTTTAAATATACGCTAGGACAGTCGATACGAACTTTTGCTTTGATGAAGTGTAGTCGTCTTTCTCGATAGGTAAGCACAACGTCGCCACTACAACCGGACCCGGGTGTCCCGCGTTTGACTGTTTCTCACTAGATTGGTTTTCGTCAGTCAGTCCCCTGCTGGTAATACTGGTAGAGCACCGTACTAATCTAATCTAGTCTATTTAGAGTACCCATATCAATAAATTAAAGTAACTCCAAAATAAATGCTTTAAATCTATTACGAAATTTTGGCAGCATAGAGCTTAGGCCAGGTTTTCTAAACCTCTTGCAAACTTGGGCCCGCAATTACCACTTCTTATTGGCTCGCGGGCTACAAAGTTATACACGAGAACAGTTTATTACAACTTTGTGGCAGTTATTTAGAAAGTGCTTTTTATTTGCTGTTGTAAACTCATTTTCTTCAATAAACCCAGTCATTGGTGAGATCAGTAACTGTTTATATCTCAACAGTGTGGTACAGTTTTTCAAAAGAAAAGTTAGCGGGTTTCGCTCGCGGATGTTATCTGTGGACGACGGGCTAGTCCACATGGATGTTGTGTCTGTTGTCCAGCGTAAAACAGTTTTATTCTCAGTGGCTAAAATATCGTGGCCTATTTATTTATCGTTTTTTCCTATTCAAATAAGCTCTACAGTTCAGGGGTTGTTGGCGACTTCAAGTGAACAGTTGGAGGTGATCAGATATTACCTCGTGAATTCTTGTGACTGTGGAGATCTGAGGAGGTTCTCAAGGCGGTTAGGGTGTCGATCGCGAACTTCTGGGCTGTGACGCCGTGCAGTGTTGTAGTTTGTTGCCAGCGGGCTCGAAAGAAAGCCTCGCCCCCTCTTCAGACATTGGCGACTGTCTCAACTTCACCATGCGTTTTGATCTAAGAAATCAGCGCATGAAGAGAAATGTTCGTTGTTGAATGAGGCATTTTTGAGATCGTGTGTCGTTCTGTCTGAGCGTCGATTGTGAGGTAAGGAAAATGAACATAAGTGGAAAGCTGTCAGCGCGTCTGATACGAAAGTGAAGTGCAGTCTTGTAATGAAATTGTGCCTCTAATGAGGTATCATTACACTATCCCGCACAGCCGCACTTGCGTTAATACCGGAGTAAAGTTGTTTGAGAGGGAAACCTACCCCGGAGTCGATGCGAATTATTGACCGGAGCCTGCTAAATGGATTGTCTGTCTTGTGTGTTTGTAGAACCTTTCTTCCAAAGTGCAGTATGGCAGTGTGTCTGTCATGTTTGCGTCCGAAGCACGAATAATATTGGGTAGCATAAGATATTCTAAATGCGGAGAAATTGTCAGTCGTGTTTAACACGAAATGTCACTGATATGGTGGGAAGTTGTGGACCGGAGTTACGAGGCTCCTCCCTCGCACCCCGTTCGGCCACAACCGGTTTTTCGTAAATCCGGTCCAGTGTTACCCTTCGTTTCTCCCTCCGGGTTATTCAACCAAAGGCCCCGCTGCGTGTCTCATTCTTGTTCTTTGAAGAGAAAATATTACAAAGATGGCTGTCTTCTGGTTTGTGCGCCGTGTGGTCTGGTAGAAGTTGTTGGAGGCAGCAAGCACCTCTAAACGTCGGTAAACGTCTACCAGACAGCAACCCACAAGACTGCCATCTACATGGTCGCCGTGAGAACCTGAAATATCTCCTTTTCGCCTTCCTCTGTTAGATTCTTTCCTTCATTTAGGTTACGCGTTTTATGATTATTTATATGATTTATGCTGTGCGCGTTCATTTTAATACTGGTCAATATTTCAGACCTTATTTCTTGAGTTTTACTAGAAGCAACTGTTTGTATTGTGTGGGTTAAGAAAGTCTTAGTGTCTCCAGACGCCTAACATAAATTTCCACATACGCGTCTGTTCCCGTGTCTTCTGTCAAAAAGGGGATGGCTGTAAAATACACAGACGTACACGATCGGCTTTGTGAGCTGAGGAAGTTTCGATGAAGGAGCTTTTGTATCTCTCCTTTATGTAGACAGACGCACGTGTTTCGTGAATAAAAACCGTGATGCGTATTAAAAATGTTGAACCGGAAACTTTACTAAAACCAAGCAATAACTATGTTGACAGTTCGTGCGCCGCACTCTATTCACGGGTTAGTTACGGTTAATGGACGTTTCGGTTCACGCTGCATGTATAAGGGCTTTCATTGAACGTGAGTAATTTAGTCTAGTGTAATCTAGTGTTGCCTTGCGAATTGACTAATTTTAATAGTTTGTGATTCCTGAGAGGTTCCCATAACTGGACCTATTGAACTAAGAGATTTTGTTCAGTAAGCTTAGCAAATTAAGTTTCGGGGGACACTTTTGAGAATATGTCAGGTGCAGGCCAGTTTTGTGCTCTCGTTTCTTATTTCTGACATTTCATGCAGTTTATGACTGACACCATCTTAGTTGATAATAGATTATTAATTAATATAGTTCAGTATTACTCTTTGATAAGTTCTCGGTCCAAGAACTGCAGTTGAGTGCATTTTAGGGTGTCAATGTGTGAACGTAACTCATCTACGAAGTCCGTTGCAGGCCTTTGTGAACATTGTAATGTTGATATCAGTTTTTGGAGCCGTGTAGAGTCTGTGGCTGAAGATGGAGACAGTATGTTCTTCCTAAACAGGTAGTTTTTGTGGATTGATATTCTTCGCGAAGTTTAAATATGGTTTGGTTTAGTAGTCTGAAGGTTGGCGGAAGACACAGTGACAGCGAAAATAAACACTGGTTTGTTCGTGTTGTGTAACCAGTAGTCGGCTGTCCCAATAACACAAATAAAAGCCACGGTGATATATCGCAGTTCGTCAAGACTTTGATGTGTGCCAATAGACAAATCAGTTGAAGGCTGATGGACTCAGGATCAGGCGATTGCCGTTCAAAAAGAAAAAAATTACGTTTCTCGTTGAATGAGAATCGAGTGTGGGCTTCGCGTACAACTCTGCATGCCTGATGCGTCACAAAGAATGTAGCCATATTAGAACTTGCAGTTTTTTGATTTCGGAGGCAGTGTGAGTCAAGAACCAAGTTTTAATTTTGTGTTTCAGCGTAGGGAACATTCCTTTTTGAGAAGCTGATTGTTGCTTATGTAATTGCCCACATTTTCCCAAACTCGAAGGTTTATTGCCGTCATCGCAGTTGCACCCGATGCTGGGCTGTTAGTCTCTCCCCGTGACTTAATCGCCGTAGTATATTTTTTTCTGAGGGCATCGTTTTTCTTCTCGAACCTTCTGAAGGATAGTCTCTTGTACTTTAATGTACGAATTTCTGAACTGTCCCCAGCTTAATTTGTTTCTGTCATTCAAATATCTTGACGTTGTCACATTTTCTAAGCATTCGTAATCTTGATGTTGTAATTTTGTCCTGCGTTTGGTGAAGAGGACCTGTAATTTCTTCCTGAGTGTTTATTTTCTCGATCAAGCCGTCTTACTAGCGTCTAATAGAGCTTCTGTGCTTTTCTATACAACATCGAATACATGAGCAGACGAGAAGCTGTTGTGTGCGGTTCAGGTCCGACCTCTCTTTCTTTCCTTTGGACCTTCCTAATGACGTATTTTAAAGCAAAATTTCCGAACATGTCCTTGTCTTAAACCATCCTGAAAAGTAGATACATCAGACAGATGTTTACCTTACAAACTTTGCTGTAGGTTTTCAACCGAACACAAGAGTAGAATCTGTCTGTAGGATACAGAGGATTGGTAGATGGGTAGATGCATGAGTGGAGAGAGAATGCAATGAGAAGCTTGGCTTCGTAGAGGGTTCCGTATTTCAAAGAAACAGACTCTGCTCTAGCCTTGTCTTCCCCTTATTCCAGAGGTCCCTCAACCCTCAAACGGGTGTTGTGACTGCTGTTTTTTTTTTCATTTCCCCCTCTCTGCTCCCTTCCTCCTCCCCTCCAGGGGTGTACACCGACGGCCTGCTTTCAGTTCATTACAGTGACACAACCAGCCCCCGTCTCCACAGGCCACACAAACGGAAAACCCAACTTCAGATTACCAAAGAGCCGCATGTCTACATGTCCACTTGTCGCCTTATGGGATAGACGTTTTCTGACGTCTCAGAGGTGCTTACTGCCTGCATCATTAGGGCAGAATTCTGTCATCTTTATACTCTCCATGAGCATCTTAAATCTCACGACTTTTCATTATCTGCGCAGTTCTGTGGAGTTAATGTTTATATCCTGAGGATCTGCGACGCCAGGTTCTGTTAAGCTGTCGATGTTCTGGGTTGTGACGCCTTGTAGACTCGTAGGTAGACACAGACGTTTGCTGTTCGGGTTCAGAAGACCGAGGCAGAATTGTGAATTCCTACAGAATGTCCGACCTGCACTTGCTGAGGACAGACAGTGATTTCGGAATGTTTCTGTGACTGACAAAGACCACCGGAGGGTCATAAGAGGATGAAAGTATTGAGTGAAATTGTCGATTATCGTAGCCCACAGGCCCCGAGTCCAAGATGTTTCCGGACTGTACGGCGGTGGTGTTCCATATTGTAGGCAAAGAAAGGGGTACGTGATTTGCCTGGCATTGTTCCGCGAAGGCTGTGTTAACGGAGGCGAAGCTAACCCCGTGCCTTGTATCGCTGAGCTTCAGAGTAACGAACGTGATTAATTGGTTTGGATCGTTGTAAAAAGGGATTTCGACACAATAAGACAGGGATCGGCTCGTGACAAAGGAGAGGGGCAGGGCAGCCCAGATGCGTGTGGTAATGGTGTACTGCCGTGAGGGACCAGGGAGCAACTCGATGGAGCAGGGAACTTATCAAGGAATTATCCGCCTTTAATGAAATTTGAAGTCGCAGTACCATGTTTATAAGAGCCCGCCAGTGATCTGTTAGGTCTTTGAAGCCGAAGCTCGTATAAATATTTTTAAGTGTTCGTTCCGTACCTCAAAGGAAACACTACGCTTTCCACTTACAAGAGATCGACTAGATCACGCTGTTTAGGGAGTGATCGCTCTTCATTCTGAGAATTGTCTGATTCGTGGGGGGAAAAAAATGCAGAGAATGTTTTAAATCTATTCGCCACTTTATACGGGATTTACTGCTTTGTGTCCGAAACAAACCTTGCCCCTGAGGTACGTAGTGCAGCAGTTATTTATTATTATTATTATTATTGAATAATAAAAAAATCGAATTGAGATTCATATAGTTATCGTTTGTGTTTAAAGCTTCAAGGTCACATGAATCACGTCCACACCCTCCCACCCTATTTCCCACCGACGTTTCAGTGGTGTTTACTGCCTTCATTATATGGGCAAGCACCTCCGAAACGTCGCACCAGACTACGTGACGCAACAGCCCAGAAGACAGACGTCTTTTACGCCGTGAGAACCTGAAATCATAGTTTTTACAACCTTTTCGAAATCGTATCGTAAATATTGTACTGTACATGAGGATTGCTGGAAGTGAGCGATCAGTCACATTTCTGTACTAGGAACTCCTGGAAGAATTCCACCCGTGGAACTAGCATCAAAGTAAGAAAACTGGAGAGTGTCACGACTGTGTGCAACCATGAAGATAAAGTTGTGGACCTGAAATAGTGAAATGAAATGACAGTAGTGTGTTGGGCCCCGGGGGGGGGGGGTGATGAAGGCAGACGTACAGAGTACATGAACAAGGAGACTGAGTAACTTGTGCAAAGAAAATTTGTCAGATATGCAATAACACTTGTAAATTGTATTAAAAAGTCAGCTGTCTAGTAGGGCGTGAAGCGATTTAATAAATCGGATACAGTCTCGTGCATTGAGGCTCGCGTTCATGGAGTAACTTCGAAATAATGGTCGTTATGACTGAGTCCGAAAGCGCGGCTATGCGAATTAACGCGACGTAATTAATACGTAAGTGTCTGCTTCGTGAGAGAACGACGCTATTATGGGGCGTATTTGCGTTTCAGAATATTCGATCCAAAGGGAAATGCAGATTAAGTGCTTCATTAATTAGGATTATCGACTCTATGGCGCGGGGCCTAGAGAATTTATATTTGAAAAAATCGGCACACAAAGTTCCTCGCAATATTTCGATTTAAAAGTCGACAGGGAGGTGTTGGTGGGTGACAGAGAGGCGGACTTACCGAGATATCGGCTACTTTGTTTGGAAAGTTGATTTTCTGAAGTCGCAATTTTGAAAGCGTATACCACGTGTTTCAATAATCATATACTCATTATTTTGCCCACGTGTTATTTGTTTCGTATGTTCGTTTCCTTAAACAACATTAACCAGTCGGTCTCTGTGATGGTGAAGAGTTATGTTTTCTTTGCAGTACGGACTGAGTTCTTAAATATTGTTTTCATTGCGACCGGTTTTGTAGGGCGTATTAGGGCTGATGTCAGTTTTACAGAAGATACTCGGCCATTTTAAAGGATGCTCTTTCAACCCTCCATTAATCTATCCGACATCATTGCTAAGTAGCATTGAAACGTGGCTTTTGGTCAGAATTAGGTTTGGGAAGGGAGGATATCCTTACGAAAGGACCAACTTTTATATAAAATAAATTAAGGCGCGACATCGCAGAAGACCGTCTTCATCGTACTCACCGCAGTTTTAACATTTCCTGTTGTTCCAAAAAATGTTGTTTTTCACGTGTGGTAATGCGTTCTTCGTAAAAGTTGTATAATGAGCGCTGAGAGGGTTATGTGATGTTGATAATGACAATTTCTTTGTCTTCTTGACACGTGTATCGAAGAACCTTGTAAGATAGTCATGACTCACGAATGATTTATTTAGCTTGGTTTGCTGTATAGAAACAAATTCTTTATGCGAATAACTTGTTTATGTTTTAAGCGGCCTGTGAAAGTCATTAAGCGTTCACCTGGGGCAAGCCGTAAGGTTGCTTCGGTGTCATGACTCCCACAATTTAGTGGACGCGGATGGTGTTAATTGCCCATTGACTTTTCAGTTCTCATTGATTGCGGTATATACCACCTTCCTTAATATTCAACAATTCTGCATATTTATGGGTTTCATATGAGCATTAGATTATAGAGAGATTATTTAATCGATACGCGTTAATTTACCTTCCTGTAGGAACTGAATTTAAAAATACTATTTAGAATATCTTGTGTCTGCGCAGCGTCAGAGCACATCCAGGCAGCCATGAATCTCATATGGCCATGCCAAGCGTAGCCGGGAATGTGTTAACGTTATTTCCGGTTGCAATATGATTTGTCTTATAAACGCTATCTCAGCGCCGTGAAAGGGGAAGCCATCTCAAATGTTTGGTAGTTTAGGAGAATAGTCATAGTTCTTGATCACGAATAGTCGGGGTTCGATTCCCGGTACTGATTGATAGATCGATCCTGGCGTCTGCTCAGCCGGATATCGTGAGACGTCGCTCGGAGGAGCGAACAGAGGAAACATCCTCCGGTGTTAATCTTGCAGGATTATCTCCACTTGATCTCTGACTTCTAGATTGAAACGCCTAATATGAATAAAAAAGAAGTAAATGCTTAAGATTGATTCGGTTTTTGTGTTTCTCCGCAATGTGAGAACTCCGGTTGACGTCATTGGTTCTACCTCCGTCCGCGCGTTTAATAATGCTGGTTCCGTCCTTCAAATAGACAAGAGCCCCTCCTTCAAATCCTTAACTACTCCCCGACCTTCAACTCTGTCAATCAAAAGGTTTCTTGATCGCTAGCCTTGTTCGATTTCTTCTTCATAAGGCTGTGAGATTTGAGGTTGTGACGCCGTGTAGACTCGTAGGTAGATGCCAGCGTTTCTTTAGGTCTGAAGACAGTGTACTCCTCCGAAACGTTGCTATCTACCTGCAAGTCTGCATGGCATAACAACCCAGAAGAACGACATAGTTATCGCACAGCCTTGCTCTTAATATTCATGCGCCCCCCCCCCCCAGCTCGTTCCTTACGATAAACTTAAACAGATCGTGAGGACAGTGGATTCGCAAGCAAGGTTCGTATTCCGCGCTGCATGCAAATGTAGTCGGAGTTTTTGAACGGTTGTTGCAAGTGAACTGTTCTTCGTTTTAGAATCAATGTTTTTCTCAGTATCTTGGGACGGACACTCTTTTATGTAGTTTCTTTCTTCGAAAGTTAGAATTCAAAGCGTTGTTTGTAACAATTATGTTTTCACATAATAACTGCTGTTTGTGAAAGTATCTTACTTTCTTTTTCAGAAATGCAAACAATTTTATATCTCTGCCACTCGTCTGGAGAATAGAGAAACATTTTCTCTGCTTCATACAATAGCCTGTTTAAACTTCAATGAGTCGCTTTTAAGAAAAACTGTGTTCTTCTTAGTAATTCCTCTACTTTTATTAAGAGTTCCGCCCGCAAATAAGCAGCTTTCTACCATCTTCTGTCTTACAGAGGGTAGTTTCGTATAAGTCTACCCTGAAGAATGCAATTGGTAATCAGAATAAACTGCATGTATCAGAATTGAGTTTTGTTAACAGATAAAATTATGAGGTCTACGGTGGTCGTTACCCGACTGTAAACAAATGAACCTGGTGTCGCATTCTGAAACCGAACAACTCCATTATTATGGCAACGCCAGATTTATATGTTCTCTATTTTTAAATCTTTCCATCTGTGTATCCTCGCGCGAAAGTGTAGAAATTTGCGCGTAAACAGACCTACTTGATTGCACTATAAAACAGTAGGACGCGAACAGCTTATTTAACATGCATTTTAAATTGAAAATGTAGTGTAATTCAGGGCCTGATATCGGAAGAGTGTTTGAGCCAAGGCTGATCGCAAGAAAATATAATAACCGGCGGTGTCTTCCAGCTCGAAGAGCGGGCTTCAGTTCCACGTATGTTTCAAGCTCGTGTCCTTGGAAGAGGAGGTCCGATTCCTGCCTGACCTCGCACTGCACCGTTCTGCTGTTCGTATGAACTTACCTCCCTGTGTAATAAAACCTCGTCCTGGCGGGCGGGAGGAGGAGAGGTGGATTTCATTATGACCGGACTGCTGAAGGATCCAGTTATAAAACTTCACTGTTGCAGTTCGTGCTCTGCTGTTGTCTTTGAAATGGCTTCAGTTGCACGAGTTCCTGACACTGCAGAAGCTCCGGTCTTCGATGTAGGGCGTCTGGGGGATTTCGCAGGAGTTCATTCAACAATATCAACCGATTCCGTGAGCAGCCAGCGTTTTCGTCTCGTTTTACCAGTACCGACCCCGTCTGGATGGAACTTTCGAAGTCGAATGTTCATGATCTCGAGAGACAATGAGAAACAGATTCTTTTGCTAGGGAGGATCCCAGGCGGTGTCCGCTAGTCATTCCGGAAGAAGAATGCTAAGGAACTGATGTGGCTTTCGGAAGTGGATAAGGTATAGAGGATGCAGAGGTGAACAGGGCATTACCGCATTTGGTTAAGAATTTTGAACTTTCGTATTAAGCTTGAGAGGGCGGCATTTGGTGAAAATATGTGGTGCTGTTTCCTCCTCTCGCAGAGGAATATTCCACGTAGGTTTTTCACACATGAACACTTATACCAGTTTGTGTCTCACACGTGGCCTTTCGACAGACTGGTAAGTTCGGTGGCAGAAGATTATGCAAATGAGATATGGTTGCTTCACGGTTGCGTTGTCTGCATTGGACGAACACTCTTGTAGCCTGTTCCTTATTAGCGTTGTCAATGTTGTACTGATGCATTCATCCAGACTGCGAAATGACCCAACGAGAGTAGCCGGAAAAATAAAATAATTTGTCTTACATCTGCATCAAAGAAACTTCAAAATCACACAGGAATATAAATTATCAAAGAAAGCAGTTGGGCATTGTTTGAGATTTGAGGTTGTCGCAGTGGTGAAGATGTCCTAGGTTGTGATAACCATGGGACTCGGAAGGTAGGTACCGACGTTTCGGAGAAAATTGTTGACTATGTCTTTAGGGTCATTTGAAACTTTAACCCCCAACTAACCTAACTTAACCTTTACTGACTTACTCTAACTTATTGAGAAGTAGCCTGAATTAACCGAAACATACGTACCTTAACGTGAGCGTATCGAAAGTGACTACGCGTGACAAAGGGTGACTACACTCAGACTCATATCGTCTTTGTCTTGACATGACCTCTCCGTGGCCTCAAACTGAGATGGAATTCGCAATTTAGTGACTGAGCTTCGTATCCATTCCACCTCTCTGACGATGTTTCTTTCTGTTGTGTTTCTCGCGACTGCTGGTCCAGATTTGTATCTGTTCTTCGTCATAGGCAGAGCGTGTGTCAGAGGTTAAAGCAACGTTACTGACTGAGCCGGTGATCTTAGCTGTGGGTTGTCGCTGTTGCGCCAGGTCGCACCGCGTGTTCGCGAAAGAAGGTTCCACCAAGTTCAAATTGACCTTGCGCGATATGGACTGGTGGCTGCCTGTTGCAAACACGGCAACGAACCGACGCTCGCACGTTGTCGCAGCAGTGTAAGGAGTATTTGAATCCACAGATCTCCTCCCGATACTAAATGGGCCTTGCAGAGTACAAAACGTTGCCATGTAGAGGGCAGATGAGTTCAAGACTCCTGCTGTCAGAGGAACAAAGGAGTGTGGCAGAATCGGTTGTCTGGCATCACAGGCTACCACAATCTTGGTCACGCTTCGCCGTGGGACCGTGACGGGGGAAATGAACCGCTCCGAATTAGTTAGTTGCCAACGTCACACACTGTACGTGTTAAGTCTCGTAAGATGAAGGTGATTATGGAAATAGTTGTTGTTTTTAGCGTCCACCCCGTGCATGAAATGATACAGGCAAGTGTCACTGAAGATTGAAGAGTCTGTAGTCTCTCGGAAGATGACGTGCCGAGTCTAACCGGCGCCCAAACCCAGAAGAAATTCATCTTTATCAACGCCCTGAAAACCTCAAAATTCACATAACATTCTTGGTTTCTGAAACACGACTTATCACATTTGCTTGAAGGGAGTGAGGAGATGTGTCTATTAAATGATCTCGGCTAGTCGATTTTCGGGCATAGATTCGAAATCGATATGTCGAAAAAAGGGCGTAAAAATGGGAGTGAGGTGTTGGTGTCAACTACCGTAACACAGCTGATGATTATTTACAGATCGGGGCAATGTGAGATGAAGCATCGTTGAATATCGTTTTGATGTGCTTTTCAGTTACTAGCATGACGAGGCCGAGGAAACCACGCCAAGCATATTATGTAGCTGGTGTAATTACTTCGGTCTTCTCGCACTAATAACATTTCCACTTCCAAATAGGCCAAATGTTAAAAAAAGATTTTATGATTACATTTCGGGTTCTCTGCGACGCTGAAGATGCTGATGTCGGTCTTCTAGGGCCAACGCCGTGTGGACTTGTAGGAGGAACTTCGTGATTATCCCCGAAGTTCATGCGACGTAACAGGGAGCTTCTTTAATAGTCGAGTAACTCTTTCACTGTTTTGCATATTAGATGGCGTATACATGGATGGGTGGGTATTTATACTGTCATTTACGTGAAAACAGCAATTCTCATGTACGAAGTAAGGGCATGAAGAATCCGTCCACAGGTCTGTTGATTATTACCAAGAAGTGAAGTCTCGTATCTGCGTCCGAAATTTGTTCTAGAAGTTGTGTATTTTTGAACGGAATCCGTTTTACGACTTTGTTCTGAAAGAATGAGGTACGTAGGTGGACTCCCTAGCTCTGGGCCGATCCCATTGTATTGCTGGTGGCCTGGATCAAAAGCTGTGAGTGAGTCTCCGTAATGTTCTGTTGCGTGTCTCGTCCACATCACTAGCAGGGGGGGGGGGGCACACCCCCGAGCCTTTGATTTGCATGTAGCAAATATCAAAATCTGAACTTAAATATAAACTAGTCCAAACTTTCTTTGTTTTTATATCAAGGGACAAAACCTTTTGAGGTTGCGTGGCATGTGACAGCATTTCAGTACTGACGTACGCCCGAGATCCTTTTGTCACCAGTGGTGACAATTTTCCCGAGAATACGCCTTATTCAAACTTACATTTTGTTTTCCGATGTTTTGCCCCGATTTCTGGACGCCAAAAACTTGTCCTCTTGCGGTATTCGCGTTTATATGCGGATACCCGCGGTGGTGTGCTGTTCAAACCGAAGTTCAGCTTATTTCTGTAATATCACCGGCAGTAATTGAATTGAGGAACGGATATGATCGTTTGTGGGTGATAGTTTGGTGGCTCCGTAGCATCACGGTTCAAGGCGCATTGCCGTCGTCTGGCTAACACTGTTTCTCTTCTCGTGCGCCGATGCGTATTGAATTCGGACGCGTTTATACACATTTTAGCGACAGTTCAGTGCGTGGTTACACGAGTGAGAACTTGTTCAGCCCTGTTCTGTCATGCACCGGAGGTATTGTTTGTTGGAGCTAGGAGGGGTGGGGTGGTAACTGGGTGGAGACAACTGCGTAATGAGGAGCTCCATCCTTTTTACCAGATAATATTAGGATGGTCAGCTCAAGGAACGTGAGAAGGGCGTGGCGGCGTATAGAAGTGCGTTTATAATTTTATCTGAAAACCCTGAAAGGAAGAGACCGGACGGAAGACCACTGTGTAGATTGGAGAATAATATTAAAATTGATATTAGGGAAATTGGTTTTACAGTGTATGAATTGGGCTGGTATGGCACAGGATAGACTACTGTAAGCACGTTAGTGTACCTCAGGATTCCGTAACCAACTGAGGAAGTATTAGGGCCTCAGGAAAACCTTCCGTCATGCTCTGCTGGTAGTTGAATTTTCAGAATAGCCGTTTTAATAACTTCTCTGTACCTCATCACATGTCGTCCAACGTACTATTCGTTTCTAAAATGCCCACCTGTTTTAAGTTTTTTTTGTATGGCTGTGATACAAAATGCAGGCGTAGTTGGCTTACGACGAACAATGTGAGCGAAATATTTCTGGTTCTCGCGGCAGCAAAATGAAGATGGTTGTCTGCTGGGTCATCAGGGCCATGATCAACCCTGCCCTTGGAGGCAGCAAGGACCTCTGAAACGTCGATAAGATTCTACCAGACAACGGTGCAACAACCATCTTCAGTTATCGAACTAGAAGTATATTCGAGTGAGAACAGTTGAGCAGTGCCCCAGAGCGACGTTTCGTTAGGTTCATCCTTGCACTAATTTCTGTTTCTCACAACACAGTCGGCCATTCTTGCACCCACCGGAGACATTGAATGAAGTGTTTCGTTTCGACTACCTGTAGTGCTGGACGGCAGACAGGACAATGCAGCCAGCTGGAGCTTCGGAATGTCTGTTGTGAGATATTCCAGCGTTGCCAGGTTGCAATTTCGAAACATCACAACATGCGCGAGGGTCAAATCATATCTAAATAATGTTTAAACATTCAGTTCCGACTTATTTTCATTAATTCCGTTTAGTTAGGTAATTGACACGAAATACTCTCTGTGGGCAAGTGACTATTAAATCATATGGTACATATAATTACCACTGGGCTCCGAAGGGATAATAATTAGTTATGTTCCTTCAAAGTTCAGTCTTAATGAGTTATAGGAAGAGTTTTGTTGTTTATCCTGAGAAGAAGATGAAGCTTGTGGCCGAAATATCCAGTTGCACGACATTAATCCATGGTGGACATGTTTTTAATTCTGAATATACTGTACGTACAGAATATCATCTTCGCCGCTCTGAGAACCTCAAGTCTCAAACGGTAGAAACTCGATTAGAGCCGTTTTCTCTGTGCCATGTTCTCGGGTCGTCATGTGCCCCGCCCCTACTGAATCAAGGGGGGCATTTGAATTGTAATTACGATGCTCGCCGTTGCGTCATTTCGTCAGGACGACTTACTAGGCTGTAAATTATCGATACTTAACAGTAGTTGAACTTTGGTGAAGAGGAGGTTACGTGATTGTATTGTTTCGTGGCCTTCGGTACACGGGATTCTGTACGTACAGAACTGTAGCTGAATCATTTTTTATCACACTTTCCCTTGTTGAGGAAATATAGTATGTACACCATGCTCTCTCTTTCTGTGTCTCCAACTTTGAACATTTGAAACAGTGGACCCCGACTTTCACCAAACTTAGTATGAACGTTATGCCTTAGTGGCCATCACAATCCTGTCTTCTTTTATTTTCCTAGTTTATTGATAAGAACCTGGCGGAAAAATGGGATTCGTAGTACTCAGAACGTCCCTGGTTCGATCACAACACTTGCCACCGATATCAGTATAATGAGTGCCAGGGGGGGTTAGAGCCAACTCCTGAAACGTCGTGTTCATCGTTCCTAGATATCCGATTATTCGCATTTAGTGGGAATTCGAGCGTTTAATACTACCTGTGTTCCCGCGAGAAGTACCGTGCTTTTTTCCGACATAATATAGGCAGGTGGGTTCTGCGACGGAGAGATTGGCATTTAGATTAGCACGAGATCACGAAATAAAACTCCGATATTGTTAATTGGCGCAGAAATGAAATCGTAGATGTTTTGATTCTTACCCTTAATATACTCGCAACAAGAACAAAAGATAATTGTGCGGCGACGAGCGTAATAACATTTGATAAGAGACCTTTATGACGTCAGTGGGGTGTGTAGGGTCCTTAGGGACGGGGGATCCAAGAGGGAGAGGTATGCATGGTTGGCAGGAATCTAACGCAGCAGGTGTTTTAAATCGTTTCAGGAGCATTTTGTTCTGAAATATACAAAATCACTCATTAAAAGTTGTATCATTAAAATTCACACAGCATTGAAATTATCGGATATAAATTGTTAGTCGCTTACGCAGTAGAGTTTTGGCTGATTTGTAACTGTCGGATATTCACACGTTGCGTAAATTTATATTGGCTTATTAAAATTATGTGTCTGGAAACCTGAGTTTATTTCAGAGGAAGACCTCAGTTTGCGCGTGCTGCTGTAACCAGTTTTATGTCTCGTCAGTATTTCACGCATTACGTTTAAACGGAAGTTAACTGCTTAAGCGGCCATTGAAAAGGCTCTGGCCATGTGATCGGCGGACGATAAAAATGAAATTCGCAAAGAATGTTTCGTCGATTAGTTACTGCAGTTGGGTAACTGTGTCCAAATAGGGAAAATCTAGTGCATTATTATATTGACCATGATTATAAATAGTAATGATTTGGTGTCATTATACGCCCCCTGACATACGTTGCAGTGGACTTACAATTAACTGGAGTTGCCTCAAATGGTATCTGTTTAGTCTTGTAGGTAATCGACTGATGTTTCAGAGGACTTAGCTGCCTCCAACATCGACCTTAGTGATGGAAACACTAGTTTAAATCCTCTGAACACCAGTCTGTATCTGTCACACTACACGACGCTACATCCCAGGAGATGTTAATTCTATTTCGCTGGTATTTTTGACTGAATTCTCATATTCTGGACTGCACGGGGTGTGGGGACGCGTGGAACGTGGCAGTGATTCATAAGTCGTTATTACGCATGTAATGGTTGTGTTTCACCATTACAACAAGCCCTGATACATGCGTGTTCCAGAGATGGAGGCGTGCTTTGAGGGACTCACATCAGGCATAATGAAAGTGTGATCTGTTTCGAAACAACCATCGGCGTCTGCCGAATACCATCGCATGGCCTGCTCGTATGAATTTGGTGTGTTATTACACCAAGCCACGAAAGGGAACGGGAGGGGAGGTGGCTTTTGGATAAACTCTCGTTCATCCTTAACCTCCTTCTACATGGAGGCGGTCAGTCAGTTTCAAGCTCCACCGCCTGTACGCCTTTACTCCCAGGGGATCCAGCCCCAGTTCCGTTCTGGGTGTGTGATGTCGAGCGCGTATATCGGAAATCGAACTCCGACCGTCTAGTATGCAGCTCATCTCTTTATTGACTGACCAAATTCTACTAATGTGCCTCACAAACAGAATATCCCGAACCACATTCTGGAGTTGCTGCGATGTCTACGTATTGGCATTGGGTGACCACTGCGGGCCAACCACTCATTCGATCACTTGAGATACCTTGACAGCCTCCAGTTGCGGCCGGATGAAAATCCCGATCGTGCACTTACTTAACAGCGAACTTACACACTGACAGATGTCTTCTGGGTCGTAGCGCCGTGTAGTCTGGTAGAAGTTTACCAACGTTTCACAGGTCCCTGCCTCTTGGGCAGATTAATGGCTTTCGAAATTCTTACCCATTTACTGTGGGTGATGTGACCTTATATTCTTTGACGTTCCCTGAGCTCTGTAGATTTAACATCGTAAATACCTCGAGAATCATGTTAAATTTCAGGTTCTCACTGCACCGAGTATGGCTGCTTTCTGATTTGTTTGCTGCCCTAAATAATATGGTAAAAAGTTAACGGTGCACCAGACAACCGTCTTCACCCCAAGAATCTTCATCAATGTATTTTATGACATCATAATGCAAGTTCCTCTCCGTGAACGCAGTGACAATTGCTTCTCTGTGTCTGGCTGTGCATAACGAGGTACTTGTTGCTGACCAATTTTAAACGGAATTATGTAGATTGAGAATTTCTTGTCGTGAGGCGTTTTTTATGGCTCTCTGCCACAGCGCCTCTAAACTCTATCTGTTACAACATTTTGGCGTCTTTCTGTTCGAGGAAGCAATGCTTCGATATTGTATTCTCTGATTGCCTTTTGTATTTACGTTCGTTGTGAAAATATTTACAACCGTCAGATGTAGCCCACAGTTAAATTAAAATTGCATCCAGTGAAGTATAATGAAATTGATCCGCGGATTCATACAGAATCCTACTTAATTAAATATGGGGGAAGAGGGATGAATTTGGGGGAGCTGAATTGTGTTTTCTGTGCTCCGTAGCCCGTTGTATTGCGTGCTGGCTTTTGATTGTTCGTGAAAAAGTAAAAGTTAATTTCTGTAGACCTGATGTGGGAGAGATTTGTTTCCACTGTGAGAAGAATCAGAAGGTACGAAAATTGACAGCCTCGAATGTTCTTTTTATGACTACGTCGATTCTTTTCTGTTTTGAATTCCCTTATTTCTTAGGATTGTGAACACTGTTTCATCAATCATAGTGTTTCATATAACCTGCATCTGAAACCTGAAGAGAATTATAAAACTTTCGATTTCTAGTATAAATATTTTTTGTTCTCTCTTAGTTGCATCTCCTTGTCGAATTGTAAGTAGACACACGTTTCGTACAAACATAACGCCTCCACCTTCAGGTCCGAGTCCACGGCCGTGATTCTTCGCTCGTTTCTCCGTAAGGTAACTTCTACCAGACTACACGGCGCAACAACCTAGAAGACAGAAATCTTCAGACTCACCGCCGTGAAAACCTCAAATCCTACTAAGATGTTGGTCGTTGAAGTGGTTAAAATGTCCCGTCTTTTATGACACGAGAAGGTTTATTACTTTGTCCAGAGCAACTAGTCATTGTAATTTGGGTCACCTGAGTACAAACCACACCCTCACAGCGTACTTAGCATTATTTTTAATATTATCCTCCTATTTGTGATTAGTTTTCTGAGGCGTTCTTTTCAATTCAGCTTTTCGGATTAACTAATGCATTCATGTGTTCTGTACCCCATGATGTTGCATGTTTCATCTCATTTTCTTGATTTGATTAGCCTTCAGAACTGCTCCTTGAACTTAGTTTAATTAGAAGAGAACAAATTATGAAGATCTTTATTATGCAGTTTTCTCCACCCACGTTTAACTTTCTTTCCCTTTAGTTCAAATAATCTCCTTAGCATTCTGTTTCCACGCACCAGCAGTTCATGCCCTTACATTAGGATGTTAAGCAAGGATTCACACCATTAACCCGTGTCGAATTTCATCTAAATTTTCTATGTAGTTTGGGAGATAAGCAAGGCCTTCGGTTATACAGCCGCGTTGCAAGGACGAGTATCCACTTCTCATGAACAATGCACATATTCTGTATGGTAGTTTTCACTGTGACTAATACTGATTGCGCCATCTTCAGAGCATAACGCTATTTCAAGCAATAAAAATACTGCCAATGTTTTGTAGGAAGAGGCTCTTGCCAGCTCCTTGTTTAGAATCGAAATGATGTTTTATCGAAACGATAGTGTATTTTTATTCCTTCACAGGATGTTATACTTACAGCACGACTTATTAAATGCATTTAATGTCGTCCACATTATCCTGAAGAAGTCATAATTTAAATGAAAGTATTCAGCTATGAATATCATAATTTCATGAAGCTAATTAAGTGGCTTCCATTTTATTTTCTGCTGTGTTGGTTAAAGTTCTCTTCATCTTTGGAACTTTCTTGCCTAATGTTACGTAACATATAGTAGCAGGTCTACCAATTTGCAAATGAGAACAGAATTTCCTGGTTTTGCTAACTCCTTACAATGTAACATTCCAGTAAGTGGATAACATCGCAAGTAAATAATGAAGGTAGCTCTGGAAGGAAAAATGCGAGACCTTCATTGTTCGCAGTTTTTCGTATACGCGTACAGATAATGCGTAATTAAACACTTTTTGCAGAAAGGAGATGTTATATTTTATATTTTCTTCAAAACAGGAAAGATAACTTTTTAAATATTTAGTAGTGCATGTACATCTATTGTTAGTTTGTTGTTACCTTAAGAAGCTGCAGACTTAACCCCTTCTTACGCTGTAATATAATCTATTCTTTTTGCTGTTTTAATAATTTCAATATCCAAGAAGATAATTTGACCGTTTTGCGGTCATTTCATCTTTACACCATAGTATTCAGTTCTCCTTTGTTATTATTGACTTTAAACCATGCAACAGAATTAAAACGTCGTCATACCCTTCGATATTAATCGCACACAGGTGAATTTTCCGTTACAATAATTAATATGTAAATTAATATGTATATTTTAATCACTGAATGGATTGGATTTTTCCAAGGTGAATGTGAATGCATTTTAGGAACCTATCCAAAACTACTGTGTTTTATTCCTGTATCCTCCTGTCTGTCCTTTAAATAAAAGTTTTTATTTATATTTAAATCCAGTTACCACATAATGATCCAGAATTGTAGCATTCACATTCACGAAAGAATCAAAGGACATAGTGTTTGAGCTTTTCACGGCGTTGTGAATATGGATGGTGGTCTTCCGCTACACGGAGCAACATCCCAGAAGACTATCCTCTAAATCCAGGGCAAATTGAATGTGGGGAATGCTTTCTGCTATTTGGTTTACAATATTTTATCGTCCTTTCTCCTGCCGAATAACGTAAAGATTTAAATACGTTTAGAGTACAAAACTCACTTTATTTATTGCTTTGTGTCTGTGGAACTTGGCTTCTCACTTTGTGTAAAGGACGTAAACTGAAGTTGTTTGAGAACAAGCACTGGACCTGTGAGAAAGTATCTAACAGGATTCAACATATTGCACAAATGAGGGGCTTCGTAATTTATTCTTTGCATCATAGTGTGATGAAATGGATGAGAATTTGCTGGGCATGCATACAGTAGCATTCCCAGAAGTAGTGAAGGATGTGTACAAAATTCTATCCAGTACACGAGATATGAGGAGACGCATTCGGAGGTCTGACCTACGTGGGAGAATAACAACAAACTGGATCCTCAATAAATGTTATATGACGGTGTAGACTGGTCTCAACAAACACAGGGATAGGCACCAGTGGTCGGGCTGTTGTGTACACGGTAATTAATGTTCTGGTTGCATTAAAAGTCTGGGAATTTTGTTACAACTATCCGCTGTTGCTAGGGTAGTTAGTAACAGTTGGAAGATCTGCTCTACTAAAATTGGAAAAATAAAGTGGTGACTCTGAAAATTGGGTGGAAGCATTCGTGGAAATGAAGCTATTGACTAGTGAGAGGAGCTTTAAGTCAGTCCTCAAGAAAAGAATAAAAGTGCGTCTTACTAGAGGAAAGTAAAAAAATATATCAGAGAAAATGAAATATTAAACAATCGAGAATTTGATGTGGAATTGGGATTAAAATATGTATATCCAGCCTTTATCAGAAATTTAAATTACTAATTAACCTTCTAAATAATGTGTTTACCGTGAGGGAGAAATTATGAGTGATTTTTTTAATAGACATATGCCTACCGAGTGAATTAGCACAGCGTTAATGCTTCAGACTCCCGTTCGAGATATTCTTGGTTTGAATCTGGTCTGTGATCGGCTATCTAGCTTCATGACTTAACTTAGGTCAATCAGGTAAATGTGTGAATAGTACTTTTAAAATAGGCCACTATCTTTTTTTATTTTCTACTAATTCTTAAGATAATAATCCTGTAAATGTACTATTAAAATGTGATTAATAGAAGAAGTGGAGAGAGAAACTGTTGAGTAGAAAATTGCTTTATTTTAGTTGAAGTGTTAGCTTGGAAGAAAATAATAAATGCTACTAATGTTGTAGGTGTAAATGGGAGAACAAAATCGAAAATTGTGATTGGATTTGTTGAGGAAAGAGTAGAATTTTAATGATGAGAATGAATATATTATAAATTGTAAGAGAATGGAGCTGTTCGAGATAGTTATGTTAGAGCTACGGGCCACAAAAATACCGCGTGTTAGGTGGACGCAACTTCTGTTTAGGGATCTCACCTAAATAAATATATTACCGATTGGTTCAAGTATAGACTACTTACTTCGTCATTCGTATCATCACATTGTGTATCATTAACGCTACATAATTGTAGCAGTTGCTATAGAATCATAAAATAGCCAAATAATATTTTTCATACTACCGTTCTGTGTACTGACGACGTTGGATGTTAATTGTTTTTAGATTAAATTGTTTTAGTGATATTGTATTAAGTACCAACTTTCTAGAATGTCATGTTAGATGCATTTTTCTTTGCATATATCTGATTGTCATGTGCTGTGAAGTATATGGCTTTTTCTTTGCGTCGGCTTGGCATAAGCGTTGTGAACGATCTTTTCTTTCATTACATCGTTTACACAAAGCAGCATGCAGTTAAAATTAATTAATACCCTATAACCAAACATTAAAATTATTAAATCTGTTGGCTTATTTAAAGAATATAATACGGGTTAATGCAGTGCAGTCTCAAAAATGGTCTTATGTTATGTTACAATAACTGAGTTGCGTTGAATAGAAGTACATAGCAGGAAATAATATTATCCCATAAAGCCCAAAATCCCTTAACGGCAAGTGATCACCAGCCAATCAACCAAGGTACCAACACATGATTATTATACAGATAGGGCGAAAAAAAGAGAAATGTCTATTGGGGTATAAACAAACTTCACAAGAATGACTTTATATGTATATGTACTTGTATGTAACGCAGCAAAACATATTAACGCTGAATAACGATGAATAATTATTTTAATTTGATGCTTTATTGCACATTTAAATAAGAATATATTATTAAGTAAGATTTTATCTTCATTCTTCACGGGAAATTTTCTTGTAAATTTATGATGACGTCAAACTTAAATCATGGATCCATTAGGAACATCTACTCTGGCCAGATAAAATTTGATAAATATTTTTAGAAAACATTTCCTTGAATTATTAAGTAAAAAGGTTCTGCTTGAAGTTTCATGATAAGCGGCCGGCGCTCAATATGTTGACCTCATTCATGAGCTCTTCAACGAAGAATATCGATTCAATTTTATATTGGTGTCTCTATCAAACTTTGTATGATGAATTTAATTTTGTTCAATGTAGGTTCAATGTATTTTTCATCTTCTTCTCAAATCGTCGTGTAAGAATGAGTCCACGGCACAGCATATAGTTCGGGATATAGTTTCTTTTCAATATGATGAACATTTCATCCCGTGGATACCGAGGATAAAGCAGCTGGATCGTGAAGCCGATCTCCCTTTGCCATCTAGTATAACACCAGTGAATGGAGCTATACCTTTACTCCCCCCATACGTCTTCATGACGTGGTTAAGCGTAGGCTCAACTGTATCATTGGCCTTTATCTTTATGCTGTGTGTTATCTGTAGAGAAATCAGCTGTGCAAAAGTAGGCTTGTATGTGTATTATGTGACTGTAATAGCCAACGAGGTGTGAGAAATCCCACCAAAAGCATTGGAAAAATATGCCTTATTTCACTTTAGGACATTATTTATATTCTGTATTTTGTTGCTATACGTAATACTTAAAAAGGGCCTTGATTCTAGTTCTGAAAACTGCGACTTGTTCTGTAGGGATTTCATTGATCGTATTGTATGTGTTGTAGAAATACTTTCACACTGTGCTGTAATGTTCTGTCTTTGTACATGACGTTTCTCTCTGTAGCAGGCGTGTATCTTTTAGGAACATGCGATTGACATGTTAGAATTGCAGTTTAGTTTATAGTAAATAAGATGCAAAGAATAATATTGTAATTTTTTTTAACCAAGACGGAATTTTTGCCTTTATGATCTCCATCTGCCTTAAGTCACATCCGCGTTGTGAAGTAAGACTGAGTTCAAAAATAACGAAAAACCGAAGGATAATTGGTCTCCTGGCGAGACCTGAACGCGGCATCTTTCAAATAATACGTAGGAATGCGGACGGCTCAACATGACATTCAGTTGGTGACTTATAGCTATAGATGTTACATAATATCCATTAAGGTTTTATATCGGCCCCTAAGTAGTTTGAAAACAAGGCTGGGACGCCTTATCTCGGATTTTGCTAGACTATGGAAAGAGATGGATACATTTCGTTAACGTTTAAATAGCGTTACAGGTTGGTTTGGTTTAAAATTATTGATAAATACTGTGAAAGTATACCTGCACTCCATTGAAGACTGCTGTATGTTGTTTACAGAATTAACTTGATTTACAAGGGACCAGTGCGACCTTCGTACATTTATGTCACATTGGGTGTTGGAAAATAGTCACATGACAGCAGAATGTACGCTGTTTTCGTGTTGTCACTGACTATATCTGCCAGTTTTTATTGCTGTGTACAACTGTTCAGTGTAGTGATGAATTCAAATTAAGAATTACGATGCGTTGCAGTGACGAAATCTTCGAAGAATGCATTGCGAATCACAACAGACATTAAACTTTATATTGAAAGATTAATGGAGGAATATCAGTATAAAATACCACAATCTAGACTGTTTTAAAAAATTGTTGAATATTAGATAGATCTGCCTGACCCTGTCTGCGTACCATTCAGCTGTCTACCCAACAATTAAGTTGAATTACGTGTAGTCATCCATCAGTTTCAGCAATGCGATAGATAGTGCATGAAGCTGTTTCAGAATGTTCCGAAATATTGTTATCATAAAGTCAGAAGAAATGTTGCCTGTCCAGGAAGACCCCTGACCATCCCCGAGTGATATCTAGAAAGCCGTATTCAAGAATGTTCTGAAGTACCTCATAGACATTTGCGTAATTTGACTTAGGATAGGGCCCAGTGGAAAACTCTTATGCACACAGTTATAAACGTTTGTGTTATAGAAGTAAGCAAGAAACTTTTTCAGAAGCTGAGCTATTGTCGTATTTTCAAAATGGGCTCTTCATCTGCATGTAACCAGTTTCTTTCATAGTATGAATTCAGCATTAACGTTATATGACATTTGAGGTTGTCACTGCGATGGAGATGCAGGTTCTTGTCCTCTGGGTAGTAACGTCGTGTGGACTTAAAGGTAGATACAAATGTTTCGGAGGTACACAGTGTTACCATCTTCAGGACAATCCTAAAGATGGCAGTATTGTCTCCGAAACTGTGGCATCTGTCTACAAGTCCACGCGGCGTTTATTTCCACAAGACCAACTTCGACAACATAAGGCTTTATACGTATTATGCCCATTACTATTTCAATGCATCGTTTTTCGTGTTTTCTTTCTTTTTTGCTGCAGTAACGTTTCCATCCTTGTTTGCATTATCTGATTATGTCAATGAAGACGCCCTCTGCACCGAGATCTGGTTGGTTTCCTTATCTTAGTTTGGAAATAGAGGCGCCTGTTAACAAGTTTTCACATCTACTTCTAATCGGACACTTCACACTTCGGGCACATGAATTTAACATGACCTAAGGCTTGGATATACTTGCCAAGTTCCAGACTTGGTTATGACGCCGCTGGGATCCGTTTCTCGCAGTACGCAGTTGGATGGACCTCATAGCTGGCAGCTCACTTTAAGTCGAGTGGTGCTTACTGTTTGATGAACTGAACTTCTGTTCAGTGTCGGTTTAACAACTTCTGTCGTAATGAAGGGCCAATTCCTCTCGGCAGATTAGTGTGCTATTCTTTGTTGTACAAGCAGAGGGCACACAAGGAATCTAGCGTTACTTTCTACATGCGTAATTACATCTCAGTAATGATACTAAAATTATACTGATAATAACACAGTTCAAGCGCTTTTATTAAAGTGTTTGCCAACACGAATTGACATATGACAGGAAATCACTAGTACATAAATATCTTCATTAAACAAAATCAATTGAAGACAAAAATTAAATCATAACAAAACAAAACCAATTACATGTAATCAGTCTAAACACTTTCTAGTATAGAGGTGTTCTCAAAGGAAACTATTTTTTTCTGAAAACGTCCAAACTTCTACATACGTAATTTTGAGCGATTACGCAGGTAATGCACCTAGCCGATGGACCATATCTTAATTCACTGCTTAAATTGAAGATATAAGATTCACTGATTCACCTTTTAGGGACACGAATACGAACATTGTCCACGGTTGAAGTGTGATTTCATTTTTCGCTAGACGACATTGGTAAGAAATAGACCATCAAGATGACATCTTCTGAAATAGTGTTCTAAATTGAATCAGTTCAAAATTAAATGATTAATTTCGTAAATATCAAACTGCAAAGAAGTCGATAACAAAAATTGAATATGGATATCCTCTGGGTTGCTGCCGGCATCATCGGGGTGGTATTCTCCATTTCATTGGAGTCATCTCATTTAAGATTATTCTCTATGATAGAGGCATACTCGCTTGTACCGCGTGGGTCTCGCGTTACCGACTCGCCGGTAGAAACCGATCGCAACCAGTTTGGTTTAAATTCGGTCGGTTAATGCGGGAGTCGGATAATCGAGGGTCGGTTAGGTTTTACTGAAGTAGGGGCCTCAGATGAATAATGATGATAATGTGTGGTCTCTTGCAATTTGTAGTTGGCCTATAAGTAAAGTAAAGTTTGTCCCGCTATGCGCCATGTAGGCGCTTGGGGTGAGCGGAGGTATAGCTCCTCTCTTCCTTGACCCCGGCACTAGCTAGGGGTGAGTGGTCAGCATCACGCCCCGGCCGGCTTTACCCCCGGGGCCCCAGAGCCGGTCTGGACGCAGAGGCTAGAGGAAAAATCTTCTGTCCCCGTCGGGGATCGAATCCCGGTCGTCCGGCCCGTAGCTAGTCACTATACTGACTGAGCTATCCCGGCTCATAGTTGGCCTATTGCTGAAAGAATTAATTATTTGGACATTTGATAGGATTCCTTGTAGCTTTAAATGACGTCAGCGAAGAACTGGATATGCACTCATCTTCAAAGCGATTGAGATCCGTTGGTCCCATTCTGAAAGCGCAAGCCAACTCACTTTCAGATCCTGCGAACGCTAATAGACACTGGTCTGAGCAGTCCTTTCTTCCAGCCCACACCACCGGGAAAGTACTCATTAAAACATATATTAATAATCAGGACGTAAAGAACCGTACTTGAAGCCTAGGCTACGACCGCCCTTGATATTTTGTATACTGACTATTGTATAACGTTTGATGGAATTTTACTATCTCATGTTGACGCTAGCACCATTATATTTCTAACTATTCTTCAAAGCAGTAAGTGCTTTGTAATTATTCTCTAAACTTTAAAATCGCCTATTATTATGCCTGAGCGACACTTCAGTCCGGCATTTTAAAAGTCTGGGATTCCTTGAACCCCTGGAAGAGAATCTCTTTGTATTATACCGCAGCAAAATTGAATAACTTTTGTGGGAACTACGGTGATGTGCCCAGTGAAATTGGCTTGGGAGAAAAAAGAGATAGTCCTGCGAATCAGTCTTTTAGAGACTGTGAATAACAAAAATATACTCTAGAATAGTAACTACGACAGCAACAGCAATAAATAATGTTTCCTGTAAGGAATATGAAGTTAACGAAAAACAGTAGTATACAGAGTCTGCGTGAATGACGCGTCCAAGTTGGACGTTGCTTTAATTTTGAACGTCGAATCTCCTCGTGCAGCTCCGCGTTCGCTTTGTTTCACGGCTGTTAATATCCATCGCAAATGTTTGATAATAAATGTTTAAACGTTTACTGATTAAATATAGACAGAAGAAGGGAACAGAACCAACCGAACTGTGAATGTAGTTGGAAAACTTCGTCTGCTGGCAGGAACACCGCCTTACAGAGAGTTATACTGAAGAGGAACAGAGAACAGACATTCTAACGAGTCTTCGTTTGTTTAACGATAAATGGTTTGCAGAGAAAGTAATTAGTAGCTTCATATAATAATTTTATCTTCTTAAATTTCGGCAAAACACAGCCCTTTATTTGGAATTAATTTTTATTAAGACGAGGTGCCGCTGCATTGCCCTAAATGGGCTATCGTCCTTTCGTATTCCTTGCGATTTATCACTTCACATTTTCCTACCATTTCACGTTCTGTGCTGCTTAACCTCGGCAAACAAAGTAACATCGTAAAAAGGAAGGAAAGGAAGAAAGAAACAAACAAAGAAGGGAAAAAGAAGAGCATCCGAAGAGGAATAGCTATATGACTTACAAAAACTTGTAGATTGTTTTAAACTTGCTCAAAAGATGATTTTAATGTTTATTCCACAATTTATTCTACCTTATTTTCTGAGAAATACGTTTCAGTATTACTAAAGCGAGACACCCGTGTTAATTGGTTATAATAAATTGTCGTCGTTATACCGAAGTTTCCTAGAAGCCTGTTTTTAAGGGCTTCGACGCACCAATCTCAGAATAAGTTAAGTATTTACCGAAGATAAAATCAACAGTTTCTTAATTGCAACATGAACTGTAAATAAGATATTTACCTTGCAATAATAACCTTATTAAATTACGTCTGAATACGTGTTTCTTAAAAGTACCGATATCAACACCTGAGAGACTGACAGTGGGGTTTGTGGCCTCGCTTGACCTTCCTCAACAAACAAGCTGTGTAGTGTAGTAGTCCGACCTGCATTGATTTTATGTAGGAGAGTACTCATTTTAGATGCCCGATAAACTTTGTATTTGTATTTATATATTAATTAGTGAGGAGGCGGTAATATTCGTGCCGTATTTTGTGTTTATTTTTTTGATCGATTGTAACAACACTTTCCGGAGGCAGCCACAACAGATTCAGTTTTATTCAAAAATGAGTAAGGTACATATCCTTGTAATGCAAGCAACTTTATGGTAACATCACCTCGCTTCGTGCACGAATGTTGTGTTAGAGCATCGTCTTCCTTTTCTTAGCCTTTCTCTTCTTGGAAATACCTTTCAACACAATCCCTAGCATACTTCACTTGCCTGCGCTATGTGACCTCTGTGATCTCTTTCAGTTGAATGAGGCTCATTTCTGTAAGTACGATGGATTTACCCAAGAGAGCAATAAATCGCTAAGATTAAATTCAAGAGCTGCCATGAATATACCCACCGTGTCAAAAGTGACAGGCAAATCGATTCAGGAGTAGAAAACTAGTGACAAGTTTTTACAAAAACTTTTAGAGAGTTGTATCCAGAGTGGAACAGCCCCAGTCATTGGAGGAACTTGCTGGTGGCTAGGCGACGTGGGTTGTTTTCCCAACATGGCATGTTTTTCTCTTTGCTGCCGCTGTAGAGTCCAAGCAACCTTCTCGACACTGTGGGCTTCATTGTCGGGTTTAAGGTGGTCGAGCTTGCAGCTGGCCGCTGATCTATTGCCGAGTTCAAGCGTACGTGTAGTTCTACCTCCATGTTCCGTGTAGTCTACATTTACCGGGACATAGGAATGAAAAGAGTTTGCCGTACTAGTTTTAAGAAGTTTACTGTGGCTTTGAAATTGGGGCACTGAGAAGTCCTTTCTATGGGTGATCATTAGTTTGGTTTCCGAAAGAAGACAATTGCTGTATGTCAATGCAGTTACCTGTTTATGAGTGTCATTTAGTAGTTTTTATAAGTAACCTCCATCGAGCAGAATCTCTAACTAGCTATTCGCTCAGCTGTTTAAGACGTACCCCGAAGTTTATGAAACTAAAAGAGCGCATTAACGTTTTCCCAAGAACTTGCTACCGATTATGAGGTAGATTAACCCACTCCAGGCCTTGGTATCCTGTTTCTTTAAAATTATCCCACACATAGACTTCCCAAATGGCTTATACCGTATACTTTTCTCAGAAAAATCTTGTAAGCATTTATCGTATATCCAATGAACGTTGCATGCAGCGTCCACCTCATTCTCCTCGATGTGATCACTGCTGCAGTATTTAACCACTTCTTATGAAATACGTTGCGAAAGTTGTACCATTTGATGATTATTTGAAACCTTTTCTTAATATTACCTATACGTTTGTTCGTGCAAACAAGGTCCGTTGTTTGAACCACCCGGCCATTCGAATATTTTCATGGGATTTAGTGCAACGGTGTTACTCTGTCAGTACAAAACTCGGTTAGGTAGTTTTGACAGAACTCATGAAATCTACTTTTCATAATTACAAATCTCTTGTTATTAATGGTATGGCTGGAATGATTTAGCTGGTTTGTTGTCACATGGAGCTTTTGAGCAGGTGGTCATAGGAATGAATGCTACTGGGGTCGATACAGTTTTTTTTTTGTTACTTGCAGTTGTCAATATATTACATCGTAATGTGGTTTATTGTTCCTGTTGTTCCTAGTATATTGTTATCATCATCAACTTGTTATTACCCTTTGGTCTTGGAAATAACTTATGTGATAGGTCGAAGCTACAATATCACAGTTTGTATCGTTACGATGTTTGTAACTTTTGGCTTCTAATTAATATTTTGTGGGTATTTTTATGTGCTTTTATGATGCTTGGGGGGTCACAGTGGCCGCGCGGTCTGAGGCGTGGGCCTTGTGCCGCTTGGTCAGTGGGACCGTGGGTTCGAATCCCAATCATGTCATGTATGTTTTTCTGTGTTGTGCTGTCCTGTGTACAGGTAGAGGCCTTGCGACGGGCCGATCCCTCGTCCAAGGAGTCCTACCGAATGTCTGTAGATGAAGCCAACGAAGAGTCGGGACCCGCAGTGCTCAGGCACTTGAAGAACGGGTCATTCCCGGTATCCCAGTTAATTGTGCTTAATGTGTCATTTCTATCGCCAGTCGTTCGTTAATTGTCGCCAACTGAATGTTTTTATGGATATGATAGCATGGCCACCACGTTCTTTTCAATTCTACAAATTTTGTCGCACCAAAAGTTTTGTGTTGTTCGCTGTTCTGTTACCATACGTAATTCCACGGCTATACTTTAAGTGTCACTGTCTTCTCACTGCCTCACAGTGGTTCTGTTACTGATAGCAGGAAATTAAAAAGTGCCGGATTTGGGCGACCTGTAGCGTTCGTGCCATATTTAATAAAAATCTGTTATTTGGTTCAAAAGTTGAAAGTGGGACGCGTAAGCTTCTTTTCTTTTTGTAAGGAAGAAAGAAAGATGAAGAACAATGATTTTATGTGAATGTGTCAGTAAGCAACCTTAAAGTACTTAATGTTTATTCAAGATTGAAAGTGTACCCAATATTGTAAATATTTATTGCTTTGAGAGTTTGTACTTCCAAGTCTATATTCACCAGACAATAGGTGCAGTTCTTAGCTTTGCTTACCTGATGATTTTTTGGTCAGCAGTTCACAAGTTCGTTGCACTGAAATTGGGAAGTTTATATGATAACAAGAGATGTAATTAATCTAATCACAGTTCTCTGGCATCTTTCGTGCCCTTATGCACAGTAGACTATAATGTAGTGACAACCAAACAGGTTATTATTTCAAAACTTTATAACAATTTAACAGGGATAAGTGGACTAGGCAGAAATAAACGTGCTTATTACAGTTACTGACATTACTGTATAATTTAAATTAATTAAAGTAGTGACTTCAGTTTGATGGATCCGAGGTTCTAAATCTAGTGTTTATCATTCGTAATATCCTCGCCCGTTTTTTTTATTTTTTACCGATTTTTTTTCGATTTTGTTTGTAAACATGTTTTTAGTTTGAAAACTATGTTATAATCCACGTAACGTGACTGACAAAGCACATAAATTATGTTAAAGGAGCCGATGTGTATTCGGAAGTAGACGGTCTCACTCCTAATAGTATTGTTTCCTTTGCCTGCCTCAGTTCTCTTTGTCGTGTTTAATCGATTTAGGGTATGTAAAAAAAGTGGCACTAACTGAAAAATAAATATGGTTGGGTTGACAGGTACATGCACTTATTGGGTAGCATTAGAAATGTTCGTTTTGTTTACTCATCGCTCGTCTGCTATCTAGCGATTAAAGGGCATCAAACATGGAATGACCTCCCCATGCATGTAATGCGTTTTGTGCAAAGAAATGGCAGGGCTGGATAAGATGATGCACAACTGAAGCGAACGTTCTGAGGATTTTAATAGCATTCATCCATCGGACCTGAGTAATCCATTGCAGAAACTCGAACCCAGGAGAGAAATATAGACTTGCCGCTAATGAGCAGAGTACATGGACAGCTGACATTTGTGGCTAATGCCCGACTGGCTCGCAAGAATGGTCCGGATAGTGGCTTCAGGAAATGAGATTCGTGCCGCTTCAAGTCCCTAAGCAATCTGCTTCCGTGTCCAAACTTAATATATTAGTTTCCTGGCGATTAACCATGGATCAAGTGCAGAACAGAAGACCGGGGCAGGTATCGCAAAGTTCAGTGACAGCCTCGCGGTTATACCATGTAATGCACAATTTTGATGATTAATGTTCCTCTAGTGCGTAATTAATCCGAAATTTCGGTTGATTCTCAAACCATTGTTTTCACATTTAGACCAATACTTAAACCGCAAAGCCTGCAGCAGGTGAAATTTATTTTCTGACCACAAATTCAACGTACTCGGCGGCGTATGGTTAAAAAATAGACCGCGTGTCCTTGGTTTCTAACTGACTCAAGGAAGAAACGTCTTTAAACAGAATCTGGTAGTTGGACAGCTGATGTATAAATTCCCTGCCTTTTATGGGGCTCGAAATTCTATCCCATTGTTTACCAGAGGCTGCCACTTGATTCTGTTATGAGCTTGAATGATCCAGTCTACAACCTGACATTTGCTATTTCATTAAGATTCAATTTGAGACAGTAGAAGCTGTGAAGGCAAAAACTACGGAGCTGGTTAACAGCTTTACAGAAAATGATCTACAGCACTGCTTTCCACACTGGCAGCATCTTATGCAGCTGCGTGTCAACTCCGAAGGGAACTATTTCGAGGGCGGTCACAGTTAATTTTTGTAATTATGTAAATAATAAGAGTCACAGCATCAGTCTCGCTATTTTTGTGTCAGACCTCGTAATTTATATTCTGCCAGTAAGGAACTTATTTTAATTCTTATTCTTCCAGTATTATTTCCCTAACAAACTCTCAGGTAAATTTCTGAAACAGACGTGGTCCCCAAAACATATGAAATGCAGAGGTCACTGAAGGGTATAAACACAGTTATCTGTTTAATATAAGAGAGAAACGTACGAAAGTTTCATTTTCGATTACATTATTATAACACGCTGAGGGAGATGGAAGATTCTGAAGTTTAGAACCCTTGCACGCTTTCCGATCTTGCTCAACCTGAATTTTCCCTCTTTCGTATTCTCATCTAGCGATATTTGTCGTCAATAAAGTATTGGAAATCTTCATTTGATTTTGTCTCCTCCGCCTCCTCAAGAGCCATCTAGAGGAGCGTGGTGCGTATCGGAACAGAAGTAATGTGAACAGCCATTGAAATGAAATTGCTGCCTCTTTGTCCCCTTGCGTGCCCTTGCTGATGGTCATTCATTTCCTGAATCTTCTTTATCTTCAGGGAATGTTGAGGAAGTCAGCAGTTTGGGCTGTAAACTTTATCTTCGCGCTGCTGCTTTAATCTGGCCGCAACATATTTATTTAAGATTGGCTTCTTCGCGGGAATTGGTCCCTGGAAACAACGACCTTGCCGTACTTTCATTACAGGTTTCAACATACGCTAACATGAGCTTCCCCTTCGGCAACATAAATAATAGTACGAACCAACCACGTACAAGTTTAGCTGCTCTGTGCATGTGACATGTGGTTGTATGGTGTTTGGATCTTTGCAAATTTAGGATGATCAAAGGATCAAAAACCTACCGAGGTCTTGAGTTCCTTCCAAACTAGGTTGCTGTAAAGATTGTTTGATTTTTTTTATCCTTTGCGAGAGTTTCTGTTGTCAACTTAAGTGTAGGTAAACATTCTGACTTAATTCGTTCGGCGTCCCTTTAAGAATGGATAACTAACGCCGCGGTGGTCTAGCGGTTAGAACGCTGGCCTTGTAATCCTGGGGTCTCGGGTTCGATTCCCGGCGGTGCCCGAATTTATAACTTGTGTTGGGCAAGGCCGTGGTCTAGGCAACACGGAGTTTTCCTCCGTGGCATCCCAACAATTACTCCATTCACACACAGAAGAAGGCAATAGCAAACTACTTCTGGATCATCTGCCAAGAACGTATATGAACAGGTCCCAGTCCGAGAAGAGAAAAGGATGGAAGGATCCTGTTCATATGGACCTGTCGTCAGACAGAACACTACAAATAAAAAAATAAAAAACTAACTGTATGTAGATAAAAGAACGGATAACGACACAGACAAACCACATATTGCTTTTGTATGTGGTCAGTGTGAACCTCTCACTCTGTCAGAGTTTGACGCAGTTCACTCCTGACAGCAAACATAAGCACTTTACTGAAGAAACTTCCTAAAAGCAGAATTCTTCACGAGTAGCTCATAGTCACTCAGTTTGTCAACAGATTAAGTTTCATATACATGGGAAATTTTATAGGACATAACAAAAAAATCACTTGTTGCATAAAAATGTGACTATATTTTAACGAATCCCAGGATTAATGTTTTACTGCTTTTTATCCCTTTTTGTTGATAACATTGTAACAAAAAATGGTTTTAATTTGTTACGGAGAAAGGCACATTCCTGTACAAGTACATATGTACCACAATTTAGTGTAGCTGATCACAGTGGCCGCGTGAACTCAAGCGTGGGCCTAATCGTTCGATGGCTGTTTGTCCACGTCTATCTGTGTTGTGTTGTCCAGCGTAGGTAGAGGCCTTGCGACGGGCTGTTAAATCGTGTATGTCCTACCAAATGTCTAAATAGCTTAAGAAGCCTCTCATGTGCCAGGTTCCCGAGGTCTTCCAAGGATTGTGGAGCGAAATGTAAGTACATTCTCGTACGTGCAAGGATTGTTTTTTGATACAGTAGATATTATATCCCTGTAGAGATAAACCACAGTTTCTCGGTATTAAATGTTACGTGTTTCTTTCTTTGTTTCAGGTAAGTAAGACTGAGCCACAACGACATCTGCAGTAATGAGTAAGTTGTATTGTTTTACTATGGACGAGTAAATTCTGACGTAACATACGAGTTATACTTGACTCACAGATCCCAGCCGACAAAAAACTGAGGCATAAGCACCAAAATCTTGAAAGGGAAAAGTACACGCTGCTCTGAGTGGTCACCACACATCGCCATTGTGCCTTGTCGTCACCACCAACTTTATTCTGAAAGGCATCAACATGCCATGCCATATGGTACAGCAGTGGTGAATATAACAAGTTAGGAAATTCACTCACAGGTTCCCAATTCTTAAGCTTTCGCTACAATTTAACATTGCGCCTTGCGAATGGCGCCATTTGGACGCAGAAACGCTCGTATTCTTCACATATGATGGCCGTTATTGTTGTATGACTTCAAACGATATGGAACATCTCGACAGATTTTAGTAGAACTCCGACATACAATTTAGTGGAAATCCCTTCAGCGTTATCGAGTTTTTAACATGTGTACAGATGGGCGGAGCGATTTTAATAGTCGCTCTGCCAAAATGCTAACCTAACCTAAATATGATCATAGTTTAGGGAACTGTTAGTCATCGGAAAACTGTAAAGCTGGTTAGAAGTAGATATTGTATTATTTTAACGTTATGGTACATCTAGATATGTTTGGTAAAAGTTTACCAACATTTCAGGAGTCCTTTCTGCCTACATTATCAGGCAAAGATGGCCCTGCTGATGGAGGATATCCGGTGATTGATAACCCGTTGATTATTTTAATAATTTTAAATATATTGCATAGCCTGTTATTCTTAATGTATGGTTTCTCAGCTTAAATGGAAAACATTAATTGGTGGAGTTTGAGCGTAGGGTGATGAGAGTATCCTGAATCTAGATAGAATTCAGGAATTTCTACTAAAAACGGCTGCTCTCCAAAATGGGCCATTCCAGTTAGTGTTGCTGTCCTATGTGTTAAACCTACACTCATAAAAGGGGAAATGTCAATCCGGCAAAAGACGCACTAGCATAGAAAAAATGGAGGTGGTTGAAATGTGTGTTGTTCTATCTGTACTGTTGTATTTTATAACAAAAGCAGTTCGTGTCAATTTCCGTGGTATTATTTGTGTGAAAATCAGCTACTTACATAATTATAATTGCTTATATGTTGCAACATTTCTAAATGCATTGGTACGAAACAAGAATTTCAAGAAATTTTTGGTGGTCAGATTCTGCGAAGATTTCTTTTTGATGTCCTGGAAAGTTGAATTTTGATCTGTGTTATTTCCCCAGAATTTATTCATTTCCATAATGAGGTGCATAAGTTGTAAGCGTTCTTTCCACCTTGTGTTATTAATGTGGTTAAATCAAGAATGACATATTCGGTGCATGTAGCACGCTTGAGTTACATGAGGAATGCATTATAGATTGTAGTCGGGAGACGCTAAGGGAATTCGAAGGCATAGGTATGGATGGAAGGATAATTTTAAAGTGGATCTTCAACACATAGTGTGAGAATATGGAGAGAATTCTTCTGGCTCAGGACAGGGGCATGGGGGACACTGGTGACCTCTTGCAAAATGCAATGAATCTCCGGATGCCATTACCGTCAAAATAACCTAACATTATAACTAACTTGTTTATTGCATAAATTGTATAAAATTTGAATACAAATCAATGTTTCCAAGGTATTTACTATGATTGGTATAATCTATCACCATCATTGTTATTAGGGAGTATAATATTCAGACATCGTGCTTTGTTCCAAAAGTATGACTGTTTGTTACCCCACCATTATTTTACGGACACACTGTATTATCCATTAACATACTCGTATTTTTGATGTTTATGTATTCATACTTGGAAAGAGGTTGAATGCATCATTTGCACATGTTTGATAGTGGAATTGGCTGAGACCAGGTGTTGTAGACAACATTTATTTAACTCATCTTGATATATTCGACTGCAGGCCCATCAGCCTATTCCAATCTATCGATAAGTGAATGTTGTACCTTGCGGGACATGCTACTTTAATTCATTTTAACATTTATCCCACATTCGGCAGCTACGTTTTTAGAAATTCTCATTGTGAAGTAAATATTAATTTTCAAATTAATGACATATTTTAGTCAAAACGTGTTCTATATGTTATAGATACGTAATTCTTGTTTCTAGACAATCACACTTGTATTCAGTGATTTCCCAGCTGTCGGTCATCAACCCAATAGATAGGAGTCTTTTAGAAGCTAATAGTCGTTTATCTGATAAAGAATGTCCTCGATTTTAGAGACATTTATAAAACTGTGAGAACCTGAGGATAGCCGAAATCGAAGGGAAACTATATTCTGTCTAAAGATAATACACACGTCTGCATTTTAAAAAATTGTGCATTCCTGTTTGCGTGGCTCATAGAAGCTCAATGGCCTTAGTAATGGCGCTATTACTAGGTGCTGCCGTCTTTAGGCAACCTGTAGAAGGTTGCCTATTTTGAATATAGATGTTGAAAACTTTGAAATAACGGATATTGGAAAAATACGAGAGAAAGGAGATAAAAGTACGAAAGGGGCAAAGAAAAGTAAGAAAAAAGTCAATACTTAACCCGTTGAATTTCACCTGGCCTTTTCTACTACTACGTATACACTATTTTGTCTGAAAGTCAAACTGGGAGACCTAGGGATGGATGGGGGGATAATGAAAACTGAATTTTATGTAAGTAGGACGGCCCTTTAAGTTTGTGGACTGTATTTATCTGGCTCATGATAAGAATCAGTGCCTCTGTGCTGTGAATAATGGTGATGAAACTACGAGTTCCATAAAACGCGGTGAGTTGTTCGTCCATCTGAGTAACTATTAGCTTCTTACACGTAATTATTTACTATAGGGAATAGTAATTAACTTTGTATGGGAGAATACTAAGCCTATAGTATTAACGAGAAGATTTAAAAAATAAAGAAGTCAGGGAAACGGTGGTATTAGACGTCGACAGTAGACTGGTTCGCAGAGGTTTTTGGTTTGGGTTGAGCTTCACGTGTTACCGCTGTGGCGAATACTTTATACGCATAACTTGAAGTATATCTGTTTTTTAACTTACTCAGGCTTAATATACTTAATATGATAGAACTACAGACGTCTTATTTTCTGGTTGGATTTTTTTACCAGTTTGGCCGTTGGTAAATTTTCAAGCTTTACAAAAGTTTAGTTAGGCCAATTGTATTCAACTTTCTCGTGGTTCAAGAGCGCTGTAATATATTATCATATTCTACTTAATTTGTCCTCGTCACTTCTCTCCCACTCCCTTGCGTGTGAAGTTGAACCGAACGTTAAGTAAAAAGCTAATAATAAAATTTTACTGTACATTTTCGTTTGGAATTTAAAAGATTATTCCGAATTCTGTGTAAATGCCTGTTGTTCTAGGAATTCATAAGGATCTTCTACATGGCTTCAGTTAAGAGAAAGTACTTTTATGCTACATGCTGTTAAAATGCAATACCATAGCAATATTCTGTTCCGTTATTCTTTAGAAAATGCTTTCAGTACTTTGGATCTTCTTCTGCGTGTGATGTGTATGATATCGCTGGCCTACATAGGAAACACCAGATGAACCGAGGTCCAATACACTTTGTCTGAAGATAAAATAAATAGTGTTGAGTCTTGAAGGTGCTGCTGCATTTTGACACAGTATAGTAACAGAGATTAATCCAGGTGAAATTGCTTTTAGGTTCCTTATCTAATTAGAATCCTGGGCATTCCTTGTATAACCCGAAGTTCAGAGGAACACAGTTAAGGAATCTGTCATTTCACTCTAATGATGTGCAGTGCGGGTGAAACTTCCAGACTCTCACTTAATTGTCTCACAGAAGCCTGTAGCACACTAATAAAACTAGCTTTCCTGTTTTCAGGACATAAATACTCCTGCTGAATGGGACTGTGATTTCAAATATAGGTATACTACTCTAATGCGGAGGCTATCTTATGTTGAGGTGAAATAAAGATGCCGGAGAGACAGAATTTTGAGTGCGTGCAGCTAGGATCGTTGGGAAGAAAGCAAGAATGTTTCCTTCCTGTGTGCTTCGCCCGTAGGCAAATTCTGCTATCGCATTGCGACCGAATTGGGTTAGGGGCAATCAGGCTTTTGGCCTGGGCCCTTACCTGCTGTACAGTATCGTCTGTATCGTAAATATTATCGAGTTCTTACTGATTCTTCCCCACAGCCTGCTATACACTGTAAAAACAGCCAAGACCTGCATTGAACTTCTGCGGAGTCGCCCTGTGTTGTAGCTGAAGTATAGACGCCCCGGATGCAAGTTTCGATTGACGCATTGGTTCAAAAGTGCGCTGTGTGCTTGGACACGTTTTGCCGAAACTTTACACATATCTTTATCATTTATACCACTATTTTTATCGCTTGTATTGAGTCAAATAACATCAGCACTCAGTATAGCGTTGATTTAATAACATGAGGCCTAAGAATTTATGTTGATGGATTTATATTTGCCAAAGATATGAGAGCATTATGTCGCCCGAAGAGCTTGGAAGACTGCAATTGAAGCGATCCTGCCCTGTTTCAGTGCGTAAGTCGTATGGATTAGAATGGCACACCTGAGTCGCTTTCCTATTGGTCACTGACGTCAGGCAACCATTCCATTGGCTTGATATGTTCTCATTGACCGGGAAAACAAAATAATCCATCTTTTTTTGTGACGGTAGAGCAGAAATGTCTCTTCGGCTTCAGAAAACATGTGTGGCCAACAGCCATTCGAAATTTTATTATTGAGACCTATTGGTTGCTGTTATTAACATAGAGGGACATGTTTAATTCAATTTAATTTTTATTCATCCTGTAATATCGATACGGTGATAAAGGACATGTCAGGATCTTACTAAGTATAATAATACAACAAACAAAAATAACAAAAAAAGGAAGATGCACAGTACACAAATATATAGCTTACATTGAGACTGATACATGTCACTTTGATTTCTTCAGTTTTTTTTTTGTGTTATCAATCATAGGATTGGTTTACAACCTCAGTTCGAGGTTGTTTCTTTCGAAGATACCGCGGTGGTTTCGCCCTGCCTCCCGTGGCCAGTCTTTATCCATCAAACTGGAAGAGAAAGAACGCGGACAAACATCCATGCCTTCAGTGGGACTCGAACTCACGGTCCCAGCGGCCAGGCGCCCGAGGTCCATGCCACAGACCGCGTGGCCACTGCGGCCGGCTATCACTTTGATATGGCATGAAAAAATAAATAAATGGAATAAATGAACAGCACCATAACATCACAGCATAAGTTACATCTCAAATTATCAGGACAATTAAAAGCATACAAAACTAAAAATAAATTAACCATTATGTGCAGATCACCAACCAGTGTCAGTAAAATCATCATTAATAAAATCCTTAATTCAGTAAAAACATCCGTTTACGAGAAGCTGCGTAAGCTTAATGCATGTAGGGAGTTTGGTGTGAAATTTACCTCCTGCAATAGTTGGCTTATTGCAATGGATTGTAGTTTGTTGGATTATGTTGGGTTCTGATGATGAAATAAGTCCAAAAACCCAGTAACCCTGATTATGATTTGTGTACATACTGATGATAATCAAGGCTAGACTTAGTGTTATGAGCACGAATCTTGTAATTTGTTATACATTTACCCCTATTTTTTACAAATAGAATTTTTTCATAAATGTACAAAGAAAACCGGGTTAAAATATTTAGACTAGTAAAACTTCATCGACAGGAGTCACTGTGCTTCAGTCCTGATACACATCTGACTGCCTTTTTGCAATGTAAAAACTCACTTTTTATATTTTCTTGCACTCAAGGGACAACGAGAGACTAAAGATAACCTCAAATATTCTTATCAGGATGGTTGGTTCTCCGAGCCGAGATTCGAACTGGGCGCCTCTTGAATATAACCCAGAAGCATTACCGCCTAACCGAACCTATTACATCAATTAATTCATTTGTGGTTACAAAGATTCAATTATATTAAATTTGAATTTTTATCCTCTCGATAAGAATCATTTAGGTTCATTTGAAGATAACGTAAATGTGCATGTTATAAAATATTTTATTGTTTTTTCTTGTTTTCTCATAAATAGACATATTTTTATTTTCCCATTGAGGTTACTTTCTTACCGAATGTACAAATAAAATAATAATATTAACAATAAGCCGATCACAGTTTCCGCACAGTATAAAGCACATACTACTTGGATCTGGGTTCGGAACCCTCTCGGTGCATGTCTATCCGTAATTTTTCGTAGTGTTTTGAGTGTCCTTTGTGGTTAGAGTCCTTGCGATGGGCCTCACTTCGGTCCAAGGAATCCTTAAAGCTGTGTAATATAACCGTACTTTCAGGAATACTTTTTGTTTTTGCAGCACGGGGAGTTTAACTCCGTGCTTCTCCAGTAAGGAACAACAACATTCCTTCTGTAAGCTGAGTTGCCAAATTGTACTCACGTTCTATGTTCCAGATTTTTCGCCTGTGCCCTGCAAAATTATTGTGCTTACTTTTACACAGTACTCTTTTACCTCCAACTGTGAACAACTTTAACGTTTTAATGTATCGTCTCTCGTACAAGTCACTCAATCATGTTACTTTTGACAACAGTGCGACTGAAAATTGACAGGCATCAGTGTAGCTTACCAGAGGGCGATGTGGAGTGAGGTCAGATTGCGGTGTTCCTAAACACCGCAATCTGACGAATCACATTGTTCCAGTAGTTACCGATCATCACTGTCATTACGACGAGAAACTGAAATAATGAAGTTAAGAAGGAAATGATTACAATGCCGGGCAATAGAACCGCGAAATTTATTTTTTCTATGTGCTGGACACAATGGACAGTGAACAAGACATCGTCCATAAGCCTTTAGAGAATTATACATAGTGTCCATGTTTGTCGTATGGGTTGTAACATCGCGTGGAATCGTGGGTATATACCAATGCTCTGGAGGAATATAACTGTCTCGAAATTCACCGGTGTGAGAGCATATCGAGGGTATTATGCCATAAGGGCGTATCGACATATTTGCACAATCGGAGATATTTTGTCCAGCAACATTAAATAGTGATGGTGCCCTACTACAGTTACATTTGGGCATATGAATACTAATAATGCACATTGTCAAACCGAATACGCGTAAGAATGTAATTTCCTGTAAATAAGCAATTTTCTTGATTCATCTTTCTGGCATGATGCCCTCTGCACAGAATCTTAGTGTAGAGTTCTCCGCGACTCCACGTCAGCGTTTCCGACAGATGTGTTTATGTAGCTTGCCTACACGACTGATGTAGGCATTAGGGGCTTATTGTGCAGAGTATGCCATTTGAAACGCAACCCAACAGCAGTCATGAACAACGGTACAAAACCAATAGCTTGTCCACCCCACCATTCTTCCAGCTTCCTCCGTGGCACTCTTGTGAAGATTACCCTTGTTTCTATTCCGCAGCCCACGCCCGTTACGTAAATACTTTGCAGGTGCGATCAAGGTGTATCCACGAACAGAACGTGTGTTCATTCTCTAACAGTCCGCCTAGCCGACACAGTCTACTCGGATATTTCTGTGGCGATCGCACTAGTGTCTCTTCAAAATTGCAAAGCGTCTCTGCTGTCAGCGCTGTCCGACGCCGGACATATTTCCTATCGCAAACCGTTTCTGTTTCCCGAAATGTTTCTAGTCGGTAATATCGTATTCGCTACATCCTCGTCAGGATAATCAGTGCCAAATGCTTCATGAAGAGTAGCAAGCGATTTTGGTGCAAAGTAATGTTTGAGAGGGAGCACACTTCAATGGTGTTCCCACCTGCACGACTTCAGTTCAGTTGGCTTGAGCAGCTGTCTAGACTGGGGTTAAAAATGTGCTTCCATGCCTCATGTACGCCTTCATCATCTTCAGTGGTCACTTAGAAATCAGAGGATAACGAAATTCCGTGTTATTGAGTTGAGTACACAGAATAATGCGTCCGTTTAACATCGGGTTTTGCGGAGTACAACCCGACAAAACAATATATAATGGCGCTATTCTCTTGCTACACAGGGTTATAGCAAGAAACTTAATCTCTCCTTCACTATTTTCGTTTATATCTTACTAACTTAATTCTGGCTTTGTACCATTATTTTTCAGCAGCATTAGTAACATTTGTAATTCTCTTTTAGTTACATCTTTATTACCAGTAAGTTATTTTATTTTAGAAAATTATTTCCTCTACTTCCGCACCCCGAAACATTTTAATACAGCGTAATATATCTTCTGCCTCCACACAGGGGGCGTCCTGCTTCCTCAAATTCTTTCCTCATTTCTCTCGTTTTTTTCTTTCAAATCAGCCTTAAACCATGTTAACCCAGTTCTCATATTTATTGTACAGCAGCCTTTGTATGCTCCTTCAGCCCATTGAAATTTCGTGTCACAAAATAAAAATGACTTCTTATCCCTTATATCTGCAAACAGGTTACGACTCTTATATCACTGCATAATTCTTTAATTTTTGCATGTCTATATCTTTCGGATTATGCCAAATATATCCAACCCTCTTTGATTTAATTATTCACTCAGTTCCTTTGACACCATATTTTACAACTTGACGAAAGCCATTCTGTTACAGAAAGGGTTTTGTCCAAACAACATTCCAGTAATTCGCATCCCTCACACCATTTGTGTATATGCAACCCCCCCCCCTCCAGAACAATATAATTGATAACGTCCTCCACAAAATGTTAGACAAATAATTAGCAGCTAAAACTTTAGCTTCACCGTGCGCCACTTTTGTGATCAACTTCATCTCCTTACTTCACACAACATTTGGTATCATTATATGTTTTTGTGATCGATTCAAACGCATTACCACGTACTACTTTTCAGATAAATTTTGACTCTTAAGCTCAGGTAAATCCAGAAAACCTTTGTTTCCTCCTTTGCCCCTGAGTCCCTCTTCATTCAAAATCCTATCTTCAATGAACGTGCCACCTTCGTGAGTCCATGATATGCTTCTTCGACTGTCTCGTCGTTCCACTTGCACATTCACAAGTATTTGTGTCTCTGTTGAGTCTGAATCTCTGTTATGCATCCAAGTGGTAAAGATTCTGTATGCCATTGTTTATGACCAGCCTGACTCAGTCTTCCTACGTCAGCAGCTCCTCCTCTCATCGTCATCTGTGACTTCTATTCAGCCCCCCCCCCTCCCTCCCCTCGGAGGGCTGTGACGTTGTCTCTGATTCTACGCTTCCGCTCCTCGCAGTGCGCTATGATTTGTGTAACCATACCGAACATTCCCAGTTCTTTGCTATTTCCCCTTATTCTTCCACGTCCTTCATCACATCTTCTTCTCCTAGCTGGATATTCTTAACCGCATTAATCAGATTAATGCTCGTCCATTTATTACCGGTTTGTCCTTCAAAAAGGCCCCAAGTCCTCTTTTATTGACATCCTTTAGGTAGGGAATCAAATCCCACCAAATCGCTCTTGTCTACAGAGACAAATCCTGACCGAGTTTTTAGTACCTCCAATTTTACTGAAAAGGAAGCAAATGCGACTAGAATTAACCGCTGACCACATCTTCTCAGGCTTGTCACTTCGTCATTGCTTTAGTTAAGTTCCTTCACTTTCATCATGGCTCCTAATCTGTCGAAGAGTCCCCCTCCTCCGCCCTTACTGTATTCCAACCCGAAATCAATTTCTTGTTCTTTCTGTATCCTTCCAGCTGATTTACTTTGATCTCCACCATCTATTTTCTCTCTATCCATTGCTTCTCTGCGTAGTTAGTAAGCACATCGTTTATCACACCGATCAGTTTCTTAAATTTCTGGCCAAGGTCCACTTTTCATTTCCTTAATTTCTAGGTTACAAGTCTCTAGTTAGCTTGAAATTCTTGTACGCTTCATCTCATGTTGAGCTAATATCTGGTCAATATTTCCCTGATCCATTGGCGATCAGCCCCACTCCTCCGGTCACCAGCACCGCCATTGTTACTATTCCCAGAAACCAAATCTGGCTGATCATCACCTGCTTACAAATTATCGTTGTACATTCCTTTCTATTCTTTACCAGGTTTCAATGCAAACGTCAATATTTGCACTGCAGAAACACGTCATCACTAAACCGCAGCTAAAACTCAGTTCCGTGATATGTAATTTAAATATTGATCAGAAGCCCACCATTTGAGCCTCGAAACCTATTTTTCTCACTGGCAATATTTCAATAAGAGGAGCGACTGTTGACTCTGTAGTTTCTCGTTACATAATTGTCTTCATTTGTTTGGTAGTTCGTTTGTACTTGGTCTTCTCCTCGCCTCAGGAGGCTCAGTGTCGTTTCTCTCATCATATCTGGAACATGCATCTTCGCCTCATGTTGTCAAAACAATGGTACTGATGCTGTAAGAGGCACGCAACGGAGATACAAAGAAGGGAAATAACGAATTATGTTTCGACTAACCTAGCGAGATGCAGTTGTAAATGGAATCTGCTGTATTCTTTGTGGTTGTACTAACTTAGGGGCCGTTCTGACATTAAAATCCGAAAGGTTCGAATTGTGCTGGGGTTTTGATGCTTACGTTTATATATTGTCCTTTTATAGCAGAAGTTATTTGACGGCCTGATTCTGTAATCAAGGCGCCACCAGTGCGTATATTGTGATTTATAAACTTGTACAGCTCAGGAATATGGGTATACCGCATGAAGAATAAGAACAAAAAGAAAAACAAGTAAACCGGAATAATATGTTCTGGAAACAACGGAATTTTCAGTTAAGTTGCCCCAGTGCACACCATCACTCTTCTTTTTTAAAAATAAGTTTATAATGGCAGCCTTTTATCGACACATTAGTTTCCAAGTGCTCTCTTCTAAATTTCGTATTTATTTCTCATCTTCCTCATATCTCCTACTTGCCGTACCCCCTCTTGTACTTCTTTATTTCAGAACCATAATAACGTTAATTGAAGATTACAAATTGTGAACGAACTATGGAAATTTGATAAATGATGGTATAATTGTCAACTTGTTAGGTACGCTGTTGTATAAGTCTAATTTATAAAAGATGGTGTCGATTTCAAGGTTATGCGTGCCTGTTTTAAAAACCCGTCATTTACGAATTTTCTGCCAGAATATCGAGGTCTCCAACAGTAAAATAGTTTAACCGAAACGTTTGTCAATATATTGAAGTTAAAGGCTTTACGAAGACATCATATAGAACAATATTTTCTTGTCACTATAGGTCTTTTCCATCTTACAGCAGCTCTCCAGCACTTTTAAATATGCTTCCGTTATCTGTCATCGCACGGTAATCTTAGGGCTACCGGAGGACGTTGTCGACTGTTGCTGAAAATTCAAGTTGCAGCCGATCGCCGAATTAAAAGGCGTGATTCAGAAAATAAAATAAGTTCCATGCAGTGCGGTACCGCTGTGTTTTGTTCACTTTGAAACAGAATGTTGTACCTGCAATAAATAAAAGTCAGAGCTGTCGTAAATAATAAAGAAAGTTTTTGGAAAATACGTCTGCTCGAACCTGGGATACTCCTTGGAGGCAAACGATTGGTGGTAACACATGTGCTGGTGAAGGACCTGGAATGTTTGTTTGCTGCTTGATTGGCAGGTAACTTAACACGTTGTTGACGTCATTAGCTGTAGTCCCGCTGGGCAAGGATTAGTGAGACTTGTTGGGATGATGCAGTCGAATGGCAGGAACTCTTAGTCCATGCCCCTGGGAGAAATATCTGCTTTCAGCACATTTGGAGTCTGCCTTATAGCATGCCCGACCAACACACAACGTTGTTTATTTATTTGCACGTGTGTGATGATGCATTAGGGCTACTCAAGTTGCAGGTGTGAGGCTCAACTAGTAGGCCTTTTATATTTATTACATTTGTAGGATCTCATTTCACATATCGGTCTTTGCCTCTGTCTTCAGAAATCCAGTCCTGAACATGGAAGCATGACGTTCTTTTCAGAAATTTGGTATCTACGTACAACTCCGCACGGAATTACAACCCAGAAGATCAACATTGATATCTACACCGCCGTAATAACCTCAGATATTGATTTATACTTTATTTGAACCTTCGGAATCCTTTCTCCGATCCTATGCGGCTTTTCTTCCTACTCCTGATCCAGTAATAAATGCATCGGTTAACCGATTTTCCAGAAAGCCCTTATGTCGCTGGAGGCCAGACTATTTTGAAAATTCCTAATGGTCATAATATCCTACTCTCAACATGGTGACCATGCACCTAACTCCATGGAGCAGAGTCCTTGGGAATCTAATAGTTGCTTAGCTGATTAAGAAATTCCTTGCCTTTTGCAAAACCCGAAGGTTCGCTTCCGCATTTACCAGAACCTCCTAAATGATAGTTTTATTCTGAGGTAAGGGGTTCTTAGCCTTTCACGCAATTCCCAGGCTGGAGGACCACCCTTTTCTTTTTGGTCTGTTAGCGACCTCCTCTTATTCATTATATTTACAGCTACCTTCTATAAACGGTGGTCGTCTTCATCCCCAACCTGAGAACGTGACGTGCCATAACAGAAAGATCCACTTAACACGAGAAATTGTGCAATACTGACGCCAATCAACGTAGAATCCTGGAACTTAAAGAACAGCATTACAACCGTGCTTAATATTTGAATGTAATTATAATACCTAAATGAATAACTGTAATGTATTATGAGGAATTTGTACGCTACTGTATTATGAACACATCTCCAACGTCTCAGAGGTGAAGCAAACTGTTTTCTGGGCATTATCCATCGTCCAAGATTAAATAAAATACAGTCAATAAACCACGACGTTTCGGAGACTCCCATCACCGAAACTTCGTGGTTTTATTTATTGTATTTTATTTAATTTTGGACGATGGATAATGTCCAGAAAACTGTTTGCTTCAACAACGCACCATCGTCACAAACTTTTAGAATATAGTTTCAGAGGTGCTTGCTGCTTTCATCATCAGGGTGCATTATTTGTTTCAAAAAGTACATAGAGGAGCTAGGCAGTATTTTTCCTTAATTTTTGTTAAATATTTGGTATATTGGGAGACCTAGACACAAGTGAGATTATAATATCGAAATGAGTCTTAAAAGAGTTTGGACTTGAAGGTGTGAACTGAATTCAGCTAACTTGTGAACACCGTAATGAACCTTTGGGTTACATAGTATGGACGTTTCTCGTGATTTACTGAAGTGCCAAGCTTCTGAAGAAGGACTTTACACCATGAAGTTAGTAAAACGTGTTTCTGGAAATATGTTATAGACTTTTCTGCTTTTTATTTTACTGTGTTGCAGACTTTTATTGTCAGTTTCACTGTGTGACTTTCTTCAGAAAATGCTGTGTGTTTTGGTTTAAATTCTAATACTAAGTTAGTTAAATTTCTGATGATACTACTTTTAAACGTGCACTGTATTTTGAACTATCTGAATGCATTTACTTGTGCTATATATCTTTTAGGAGATGTTTGTGTCCCCTCTTACTATCGTACAACCACGAAAGTTTACGCGCAAGGTACCAACCGATCATGCTGAGGTTGGATATTGTATAGGCCTATTTATTGAGCTACTTATTATTATTTATTTATTTAAACAACTCCAGTACAACGCCACTTCTTAATTTCATTTCGTCGACTTCCTCACAGTTATTTAATTGGCAGTTCCATACGTTTCTTTATATTTTTCTTGTACTGAAATTTAGGCGGAAATAACCATCATCCGTACTTTTCAGTGTAGTTGTTTGTAGCTTAATGTTCGATGTTAGCGTGTTTCATTCGTGTAAATATTTCTTTATTTTGTTTATTTTGTCTTGCAGTGTGTAACTATTACAAATGAGGCGTTTGTAGCGAATCGTGTTGTCCAGTATGGCATGGAACTGACTTTGTCTCGGTTGTTTCGATGTGGTTCTTTGCTCCTTTTGAAACCACAGAGGGGTAACAATCGTTTTTGTGTGGACTCTATTATGTGTTTCTCTTGCGTTCAGTGCAAGGATGGTAGAATATGTTTCTTTGTTCCTAAACATTTTCTTTGTATACACTATTCTTTTGTGAAAAGCACTTCAGTTTTGTTCAGATAACTAGTCAACAAAACTTCAAGAAGATAGCATTTCAGCAGGCGTTGTTTTGAATACAGTTTTCCATATCTGAAGTCTTGTCTCTTTTTGTAGGCGTCGTCTCCTTGTAAGTGCAGTCACACTGCCGGGATGTTTCCCTTTGTGAGTTGAGTACATAAGTAGGTTTCTGCTTCACGCAGGAAAGACATTTTGTGCATTTATATCAGTTATGAACTCCATCTAACTTATATTCGGCTGATAAACGAGAGTTATATTCTGTAGTCAAATCGTATAAAACTAATTACAATACTGGTTTTGTTTGCTTGAGTGTGTATGCCCGGGGTGGGGTGGGGGGTATTTCCAAAACAGTAACACTCTGTTACCAAGTAAATGGTTCGACTTATGTTGTCATATATTCTAGTGGTACTCGTTTCGAGTCTCGGCGACAGTACTGATTGTGCTAGCGGTTGTGTTCTTAACTCAAACGAACTTAGTAGAAATCTTCTTCATTCGCTGCATTACAGTATCTGACATGTTGAGTCACGATGTTTGTCGTCACTTGGTGATGCAGCGTAAGTTTCCGTTAAATTAATGCAACCTCAAGGCGTGTCATTAAGAGATAGCTACGTTTATTATTTATAGATACCAACTAACGACGGTGAGGTATTTACTACACAACCACAGTTCACTTTCACTTGTAATTGAAATGGATGGTGATTTGAGTTTTATGATTAACAAGATATAATTGTCCTTATGATGATTTGTTTCTGTTCATAAGAACGCCTGAAAGAAGACTTGTGTATTTAACAGAGTTATGTTATCAGAGCAAGAACGTTTTGTGTTTAAGGGATTGCTGGTGTGCTCAGAGTAAGCTCGCAGTATAACGTAAATGTTGCCACTTCCAATTTCACAAGTTATAGAATAACGCTGCATCATAGTGTTAAGTAAATGTTCTGTAGGAAAATATGCAACTAGGTGAAAAGGCAGAAATTTAATTTTATTGGGGGAAATGCATTTTCCAAAAGCGTTCTTTGTGATTTCAGCGTAACTTATTGTCCTTTGTGTTCGATTTTTGCAGATAAAATCTATTATTCGTGGTCAAATTTAAGAAATTATACCGGTATATATTTTGACAGACTATGGAGAACCTCGAAAAATAACATGGATATACTGTCTTCGGACCGAGATATGAAATCCGGACAACATACGAACTATGACCACTGACCAGTCGTCTGCGGCGTTTGGGGATATGCAAAATAGTTTTTTGTTTGTCAGTTCTCAGTTATTAAGCGATATAAAAATGTGTAAAACTTCAAACCGTAAGGTGCGATTCAGACACTTCTTCGTAAAAAACTACGACTTGGCTTTAATGTTGCAAGAAACATTTGGTAGAATCAAGTTTAGGTTTGTACTCTTAGCGCAAAACATTTGCGCAGCGACTCATATTTGTACACTCTGAGAAGGCTTATTTGGCATTTGACTGTCATCATCTCGAATACAGCACATCACATGCTACCCGCTCAGAAGAACAGGTTTGGAAACACATAGACCTACCTGTGTCTCTCTGTTTCACAATTTGTGGTATTCCGTGTGGTTATAATAATGTCTTAAGTATTTCCAACTAGCAACTGAATGGTTACTGGTGATTTGCAATTATAATAACAGGAATCCCTCACTAACCCGGATTCAAAGTATCCATCCGCCATGTTTTATGGGCTGCATCCTGTTGTGTATTGAAAGTCAGGTTAACGGTCCAAATACACAACAATTCTTCGTTATACTTTTAGTGTTTATTAAGAATCCACTATATGTTTCGACCTTAATTGCTCATCTTCAGGTGGTTCTCTTTAAGTGTCGAAACTGAAAGATATGGCTGCTAATTTGTATACACATTTTCTCTTGTTGACTTCACCTTATATTGGAATGTGTTTTAAAGTAGCATATGAATCTTACAGTCCATTGCATGGTGAAGTCAAGAACAGAAAATGTGTTTACAATATGCAGTCATGTCTATTAGTTTCGAACACTTGAAGCGAACACCTGAATATGACCAATTAAGGTCGAAACATGTAGTTGATTATTAATAAACACTAAAAGTGTAACGAAGAATCGTTGTTTAGACGGACTGTCAGCCTAACTTATCCAACCGTCGTTTTGAGAACCGCGGGGTTTTCCCCACAGGTTGGTGAGAGATTCTTGAATAAATAAATGATCCCTTCTTATCTGATTGTCTTTGGAGATGGTCTGTTTTCTTTGTTTTGAACTTCATCCATCGTCTTTCGTCGTCAAGTACAAAAGGGATGTGTGTGATGAATCTAGAAGACTAGCTATCCCTGATCTGTGGCGACACGAATAATGACCCATCCTTCGAAACACTGCGATTTTTAAAGATACACAATTCAGCAGACAGTGGATAAAGCCCAAAACACAGGAGGTAGTAAATGGTCCCTTGTTTTGTAAACAATCCCGAAAGAAAAGCTGATTCTTTATTCGTACGCACATTGATAAGGAAAGGTCTCTCCACATTACATGTACGGGCAGTTTCTCAAATGTGTCCAGTGTCAATCTGCATGCCTCACTAGCGTCGATGCCTGTTTATTGCAAATAAAATGTGTTGTTGTAAATTAAAACCCATTGTTGAATATTCAGCCGCGCTACATGTATCAGAAAATCTACTGACAAATTATTTTTACTTCTCTTTTCATTAAATATAAAGTCCTACAACTGCCTTTACTCTCAGACAAGCGAACTTACGGTACTATTATGCTCCTTGGTCAGGGATGTCTACAGTTTGCGGTACGGTGGTAGATGCGTGTGGAATGATTGCTAGCAGGAGAACACCGAAGAACGCGGTAGAAACTTCTTCAATGCTATTTTGTTAACTAGGATTGAACCCCGGTATCCACCTCAGCAGTCGGAAGTAAATAAATAGGCGATTGCATTGGCTGTCGTGAACTATTATGAACACAACTTTTTATAACTTCATTAGGCCTCTATTTAAAGTTATTTTCCAACGTTTTGTACGACAATCCGTTTTTAAGAATAACTGGTTGGTAAAGTTCGAATTTTGCTTTATATAAATTAGAAGTTAGCTTGCTGAACCGATACTAAAATTAATTTGACATAATAATTTTTTTATACTTAACCTGTACTATGTTTTTTACGTATCGTGATGAAACATGTGGACCTACAGATAGCCGGATGGAGAAACAGACTCCATATTGCGACATTAATTTGCTTATTGTTTATGCACAGAACACTTGAGAATGCAAGTAAGGGTATTATTTTAGACCTCTTTGTCGGATATTATACACCACATTCTTCTTCCAGTGGCGTCACATGATGGAGATGAAAATTCTACAAACACTTATTTCGTCTCCTCTGTTTTTCTGTTATTACGAAGTTCGTTTTGATTAACTCATTGAAAATGCTCAGAAAAATGAGGTTCTGTGTCACTACAGCGCATCAGTATCATCAACTCACCAGTCGTGGCTGTAATATTGCCGCGTACGCCACCACGCTGTTCACCTTCGTAACCTATTTTGTCTATTTTTTCCTTCAGATTCCACAAACGACACATAAATATTGAGTACATTTGAGTTTCTTTATAGACAGTGACTTTACTGCACTCATCTCATAAACAGTAACTATATATTAATATTGCCCTGTTTTATGCCGACCCCATTAGACGTCGGTCTGTCTGTACCAATCTAATCCGATATTTACATTGCCTGTACTTTTCGCCTAGTGATTTTGAAGCGTTTGTGTGGTACAGCCGTAGCTGGTTAATAGCCTGCAGTGTCAGATTTCGAACTGTTCACAGAGAGGGTTGCCATCTAGTGAGTGACTTGCGTACCGTTTACAAAAGCATGTGCGATTAAATACTGGCGCTGCACAGTGGGATAGATTGCGGTTCTAGGCGGGAAAAAAAATCGAAATCTGATTTTTTTTTTTAAAATTTGAATATTGAAAATGAAAATTCTGACAGCAAAAAGTGTGATAAATTAGTTTACAATAAATATTAAATAGTTTTATGTGTAGAAAGGGCGAAATACGCCTCTAAATATGGAAAAATAATGCATGCAAGTCAAGTTAGTAGAAACAAATGTCACTAAACTACAAATATAATTATAAAAGCTACTCTACATTCGAATACACAACATTAATACATAAATATTACACTCAGAGCATTATTCATGTCAGTATTCTTCATCGGAAGAGACATCCGAAGCATCCGAAGAGCTGTATCATTCCTCGTCCTCATGTTGTTGCCTATCAGTATGAATATCCGGTTAATTCAATAATTTGAGTACTTCAGAAGGTAAATGCTTGCTCTCGAGGGCTGTTTAATCTGCGATACTGAAGGATCAGAAGAAACTAGTAACATGTGCAGGACATCTTCTACATTTCGTTGGCGCGAACATTTCCTGGCGGGATCGAGTCTGTATCTTCGCACAGCTTTGTGCCTGGCCTCCTGGACATCGTCAGATAGCAATCCGATAGGCAGAATGGCAGATTCTATAATTTTTCCGCCATGAAACAGTATCTTGTGGACACTTGCAGGCATGTAGTACCATGGATATAAATTAACATATAAATTTGCTGTTTCCATGGCATATTTATCAAATGCCTCAACATTCACTGTGTATCCACAGGACAAGGACCACAAAATTATAGAAAATTTGCGAATAAGATCTTTATTAATTCCAGTAATATTCGCCGATACTTCACGATTTTCAAAGAATCGTCGTGCAGTGTTGCCATCATTCGAAGTTCCAGAACCTCCCGGTCTCGGTTGATCTACTAGAAGACCTAGTTGTGATCTGAAACCTGTTAAAATTTCCTTCTTTCTGATTTAGAATGTTTCTTTATCTTTTGCCCTAACCTGCCATTTTTTATTGGTAGTCTATATGCAATGTTGAAAAGACATTAAAAAAATTGTATATAGGCGTGGAGAGTTGACAACCCAAACCGGTAGGAGGAGGGGTCCGGATAAACAGTGGAAAGATTTAAATTGTTCATGTCCTTCGGAACAGCTCCACATACATAGCACTTTTGTGATGAATGTTCTGTTAATGAACTGCTTACCTTTCCGTCAACCATTGTCATCACAAATGTTTGGTTGACAAACAGTTCACTTCCATTAAGATGTAATTTGGTTGGGGTCGGTAGTTCAATTTCTTTCTCAATGTTTTCAATTTCTCTTACTGTCAAATCGGTTGTCTCTTTTTTCCATTAATAACTTTATTGGCCTGCAGAACCTTGTTGACGAAGACCTTGGGTTTTGCCGTAAAATTTTCTTTGTCGTGTTTGAAGAGGATGTTGCATAAACGTGTGGCGTTTTTCACAACAGGGCGCTGTTGTAAAAAACGCCACAAGTTTTTCGTAATGTCATGCGTCTGATAACTTAGCATGTCCCTGCATTAATTTTTATTATTAGTATTGTGGGCCGTGGTTTTATGGGTTGTCACGTCATGTAGTGTTTTAAAGGGTACCAACGTATTGGATAAATATACTGGGGATACTGGGAACGACCCGTTCTTCAAGTGCCTGAGCACTGCGGGTCCCACCTTTTCGTTGGCTTGATCTATAGACATTCGGTAGGACTCCTTGGACGAGGGGTCGGCCCGTCGCAAGGCCTCTACCTGTACACAGGACAGCACGACACAGAAAAACGCGGATAAACATGTATGGCTTGAGTGGGATTCGAACCCACGGTCCCAGCGACCAAGCGGCACAAGGTCCACGCCTCAAACCGCGCGGCCACTGTGACATTGGATAAATATATCGCCTCCATTACTCTGAAAGCAGAGGCAGTTGTTCGTTCGAAACGTTTTAATCACGTACAAAACTACACGGCGTCACAACCCAGATGACCCACGATCTACATTTTCACCGCCGACGAAACTTTAAATGTTTGTAGTACTTGTGTTATTCAAGGTATTGGAATGTTGACTTCAGTGTATGTATATCACAGTAAAAAATCCGAGAACCGCTACTACCATTTCTTACTAGTAAATACTATAAAAAGGAAAAGAACTTCAGTAGACGAAACTAGTCATTCTGCTGGAAGAACAAGAAATCACCGCAACTTTTCTTAGAGACTTGATTTTTGGCATGACGCCTGGAATTCGCTGCTGTTTTCAGTAACATTCACGTCTTACCACATACAGCCTGGTAAGAAGAAAAGTACAAAAGGGAAATATAATGGAACAAAATGATTGCAGATAAAGACACAATTTTTTGCGAATATTTTATTTACTAATACTTAAGTTAAGATTTTCATAATTATGTAATTATTATTTAAACCTAACCTAACAGTTTTTACAAAGGGATGTGTGATAATCTAATTATTACTGAAATAGCGGTATAAATGATAGGCTGGATTTCTAGTTCTTCGTAGAAAATACTAGTTTTGTCGATTGCAGTTAGGCAAATTACTGTAATATAAAACATTGTTAGTTGTAGAAATTCTGTATTGAGCCAACCTTCGAAGTGAATCTATACTTTTATTCTGAAATTATCAGGTTCGGAGTTGAGCTATGTTACGGCCTAAATGTTTCATGGTTTTACTCAGTCTTTCCGGCGAATGTCTGGACAGCAGGATTGCCTTCAAATATGCAACTACTTCCTCCTTCCAGGTAGCTACTCATATTTTCATGACAATCTCCACGTCTCTTAACTTCAGCAGTTGAAACAGCTTTCTTGATAACTTAACAATAACACTGGAACACATTTTCTAAGTGTATTGTTTCCAGTTTTCGTACCTCCGTTGCCCTGTAGTTCAATTATTACATGTACGGGTCAAAGCACAATTGAATTCAAAGTTGCTAACTAAACTCAACGCAATGCATTTATCACACTACACAGTCACAAATAAATTCAAATAAAAGTTATGTATCTAAATTGTAGGCTACTCATTACGCCGAGTCAGTAATTTTCAAATTGACAATCGTGTGAATTAATGATTATAATTAACAGGTAGCCCTATTTACCAGTTTTAAATTTGCCCAACTATTCTTAGTGTAGATCCCTTAATACCAAATTTAATTTCAATCTGTCCAGCAATATCTGAGATGAAATATGTACACGGTCAGACACGAGCCCCCATTATGCGTTTATTTTATGTGTTGTGTGCAAAGAACGCGTCAGAATTTCATAACTGCTTCTTTCTGTTCGCAAAGTAACAGCTGTATTCGATACAGCGTCATGAAGTAAGCTATGAACAAACCAACTTGATCACTACTGTGTATAGTTTGCCGTCTCCTGTCGCCCAAGTTTGTTTGCGAATGTGGTCTGTTTTGCACCGACTTGTTTGTGCAACTACGTCACATCCTTGCTGCAGATAATGATTAGAGACGTGAGCCAATTAAATGGATGCTTCCGGGAATGGTTTGACATCTCTATAGCAACCCCTGTTACACAGTATCTCTGCTTCCTTGCTACATAAATTGGGGTAGACGGTGTCTATAAATTGATAGGTCTCTGGATACTGGTTTTATTTTTATTTCTTGTGACATCGTTACAGAAGAATAAGTGTTGTCACGCCTACCTGAACGGTAGCATATTTTCGTGTACAATTTTATTTCAAATAAAAATCGATTCCAATGGCTGCATGGTCTAACGTTGTCATGCTTCGGCACTAACAGGTTTGAATCCTGTTCGACTATTGTCTACCTTTTTCTTATTTCTCTTGCAACAGCAGAGACCGTGCATAATGAGGAACATCATCATTTTCACTTTTCACGAAATGTTATTAGAATGTTCTAAATAAGGTGGACGAATTGTGCCGGACACATAGTACGCACAGGAGCAAACCTTCAGTTGCTAAGCTATTCTCTCGTACCTATGTGTCACAATGTATAGTTAGCGACTATTTGTTTTCCTTTAATTAAATATTTATTATACAATTTGTCATTTACAAATGGGAATTGTTGGTAACCCTATTAATGAGATCTAAATTGCGTGTAATTTTTATACGTGGAGTTATTTTCAGGTGTGTTACTAAGTTCGATTTCAGTTTCATATTGTGTGGTTGCTTAATTAGACAGATACTAATATAAACCACTAACCCAAAATTTAATCGGAATCCATTAATTAGTTTCAGAGATTAAAACGTAGGGACGACCGGGTACATCCGCAGTCCGTGCAGAAAACTGATATACCTTAGTGTGCTTGTTAAACACTGACACTCGCTTTGCATTTCATTACATAATATACAGGGATGACCCATTAGATGAAGCAGGTGGACTGTTTTTGCACAGCACCTGTCCAGGGCATAATCGGACTTAAAGCATTCCATTAGAAGCCATCTTATTTGATGGCAGTAAAACCTGTAACATTATTGTGGCAATTCATTACATGTATTAGATATGGCTACATTGTGGGATACGGACATATTCTTTGTGCAAGTGAGCGGTTACCGTTCGTCTGTATACATCACAAGCATTTTCTGTCTCTAGAAAAACAACGTAAAAGCAGCCATTGCATCTGTGTTGTGTGTCTTGTGTTTTCATATGGACTGCATCCATGTTAATCCACCTGAAATTATGACTCCGTTGCAAAATTCGTATGCTCGTCAGCATGAAGACTAAAACATCTGATGTTATTACACCGTAAAAAGTCTGTTGTGCATTTATGTTCTAAATGTTCAATTTATACATTGTGTTGTGTTCGTAAACTGCAAGAAGGGAATGCAGAAAGGGAGATCGGTTCTAACCGCCCGTCTGCAAATTTTATCTCTGAGACTAGTGAGTTGATTTCGACAAAGTTTGGTGTTCGGAAGTCTACCCTCAACGCTGTTGGGCGACTTTAATTTCTGTATTACGTACTTTGCATGATACTCATGTCGAACTGTATCGATTATTCCTCAAGTGTCTTGTCATATAAAAGATTCAGAAACAAGAATATGAACGCTTTAGAAGAGGAATATTATTTCTGACTATTATTTTATTTGTAGTGAGATTAGTTTTGCAACGTTTGGTATGTCTTTCTTTCTTTGTTTATTTCATCCTCTTTTACCCGTAGGTGTCGAGGTTTTTTATTTATTCAAATGATGTATTTGGACAATGGTAGGACTCCTTGGATGGGTGATCAGCCCGACGCAAGGCCTCTGCCTATACAAACACAGAAAGACGCGGACAAACATCCATGCCATGAGTGGGACTCGAACCCACGGTACCAGTGGCCGGGCGCACGAGGTCCATGCCTCAGACCGCGTGGCCACTGCCTTTTATAAAAGATTTGTATCTTCAGTAGAGCCAATGAGTTTTTCAAATGACAAAGTGGTTTTCAGGAATCCTGCATTAGTACTAGGTCCCACACTTTCGCACTGCTCTTGTACATTGGTAAGGATTGTATTACCATTGAAATAACAGTTCGTATTTTATTCAGTATTTACGTCCTATAGGAGGTGGGCAGGTGGACACTAGATTTTTAGGAGCAAATTATTCGCGTGTAATTCCTTTATATGTTTCTCAGTAAATTTCAAGGATAAGTAGGATTTGAGGTTTCAACGACGGTGAGTTCTGAAGATGGCTGTCTTCTGGGTTGTAGCGCCGTGTAGTTTGGTAGAAGTTACTCATCGCTCGTCGTCTAGCTGATAGAGGCCAATGAATTTTGCAATGGCATCAAATATATCATCCCCGTCCTAAAGCATGAGTTCACATCTGACTTTGTGCTTTCTTCTTGTGACGTTTCTGCTAGAAGTTACGTGGATAGGCTCACCTGTGTGCATTTGTGTTGATCTAGTTTAAATGAGATACCTGCCAACTCTTTTGGAACCTAAAAGTCTTTGTTAAATAATTTCTGCGAAGGATTATTCTAATTTATTTATGTAGTAAAAAAATAGAAGATTTTTTGTTCCATGTGCGATTTTGAAGGAATTGTTAAGGAAAGACTGAAAAATCTGCACATAAGAAGCATTATGTTTCTCATACCAACTTAATAAACATCAGAACCTTACTGAAGATTAATTGGTTAATTTTTCGGTTATTTCGCGACTTTCCTTCAACTACATCGGTTGTTTACTTCCGAATGAACCCGGAGATTATTGTAAACGGTATGTACAGAAGGGTTTCGAATGAATTTGTATTAGTCTATTTGAATGCATTGTCCCGGAACTCCCTGGTGTGAGGAAAATCACGAGGTCTGAGTTAGAATAGCAAATAGAATGGCCAGTATTCAAATTTTGTACAACCCAATTTACCTCTTTGGTGCTGCCGCCGAAAAAAGATTGCCGAATACGGATTTCGATCTGCGTACATCACTGTTGTGTAGTGAAAGGAAACGCTTGAACCACAAAGCTAGTAGTGTCTGAAGAGAAACAGAAAACAGTTGCATCCAATCGCTGAAATAAAAGAGAGAGAGACTGAAGGTTTTGTAAGGATATAGATGATGAAGAAGTGTTACCATCTGAGAGATTTTCCCTCTTAGAGCACGATTAAAAAGACATTTGACTTTCATCTGCCATTTCTGCACGTTTCTGTGATGCTACGAAATGTTGATGGCGATATCTTCTTCCGTCCCCGGTGAAAAGTAAGTGGGCCTGGCGCCAGCTCCCAGTGTGTGCTGAATCCCTTCCAAACAACACCATCAGCTGCCAAAATCCACTTTGTTTTAGGGCGTAGTCGTAACTACATATTTGCCCTCTCACACCTCAGTTCTCTTAGGATCTGATCCCCTTGAGATGGGAATCCCGATTCTTGATGTGGCTTCCTACAAAATTGTGACCCTCAGTTTCCACATTGTCTCTTAGGTACAGGTGCTCTCGCTACTTACGCATCATTGTCTTTCACAGACAGCAAGTGCGTAAATGCTGTAACTTCTGTTGTTGTGCATAGCAGAGAACCCAAAACTAATATTAAAACGGGGAATTCTTTAATTTTGGGAACCAGATCATTTTCTAGATTCATTTATTTTATGATTATGTTAGTATATGATATACGCACAAGGATTCCATGATAATCATATTTAAAGAAAAAAATAAGAAGAATTTGAGTGAATAGGCTTAAAATTTATAATTACACAACAAAAATATCCTCCCCCCATTCAGTTTAATGTCAATGAAGTCCCTGCCAAAGGCTTAGGTTCCAGGTCTAACCGTTTACTAATCAGGTGTGCTTCATAGTTAGGCTTTTATGCTACAGGGTGGCGAACGAAATGATGCCCGATTGAAAGTTTTATCGTTAAAACAAATAGGGTATCATTTCGTGCGGCATTCTGTAGGTTTTAAACCAATGTAGATTCTGTTTAATTCATATTGTAAATAAGTGCTCTTGTGTGTAATTTTTAAAGTATTTTGATAAAGGGCGGAGACCATATTCATTTTTACTGGACTGAATGATTCATTTTAATGTCAGTAATAGCGAATTATCGTAAGAAAATATGCGTAAATTGTTCTAGTTTTACGGGAACGCTCAAAGAGGCAAAGCTATTTTAAGGCTGTTTCAAGTATTTATTAAAGGTCTCAGAAAGTAAAACAAACGTTACGCGTTACATGAGTAAGTTTGACATCCCCCTTCCTTACCCTAAGGACATTCGTAAGGAAGGAGCGAATATATAGATGCTTTTCACTAAATAAACATAAAGACTACTGCAGAAAGTAATAAAAAGGCTTGCTTCAAGATCATGTTAATAGAGATGCGATGACAGTTATATTTTTATGGCCTGTATGAAGTAAATCCCAATTATCGGCCAGTAGCACGCGTTGTGTTAAACTACAGAAGGCATAGACGAGACTTTGTGATCGGATGTTGATTTTATGGTTTGTAACGACAGTTGACTTGTAGGCATATACCGCCTCGGAGGAACATAGAGCCTCAATATTCAGTTCTGTAAACCTAGAATTTCAGAATATATATAAGTTACATGAAATACGTGTTCTGAAACTGACAAAATGTAGGAGAGAATTTTGTGCATTGTAAAGAGCAGCCGTTGATACAAAGCGTAGTCTGAGATACGCAGACTGAGGGACAGCGCTGTTTCACTGTCACTGGCCACGACAAAAGACAGCTCCAAATTGACAAACGAGTGTGGGCGTCTTTGTTCATTTCTTGGGGCTTTCTTGCGAGTAGATAGACAATTAAATGACCTCTGCAGTTGCTGCCTCCTCCTGCAAAGAGAAATAACTCCTTTGTGACGAATTTCGCCGCACAGTGTTGCCCATAGAACATGAGATGATGCTTTTTAGCTTAACGTAATTTAGGCCGCCCCTGAAGCTTCGTGGATTTTGGGTTTCTGTCATAAAAGGAGCCTCATATCCAACGGTAACAAGTTTTTTTCCTTGGGGGTTAATCGGCCAGAGTGTGAAGCTGACAGCTCATTAATTATTCTATCATTCGACGCTATATGATTACGGCTACTGAAAGCGTCGTTAAATAAACCACAAGTAAACACAAATTAGGTTCGCTGTGCTAGATATTTTTCGATTGTATTTTATTCGAGAGATAAAAAATCTGAATATAAAGTAAATCTTTTGGCCGATCTCGGGAAGTTAATGCTGTCATTATGTTTCAGATGTCTCTTATAATGTTCTGTAGTTATTTTAATTTCTGTATTACGGAATATTGGAGTGAAAGACGAAGATTTGGAAGATGAATTGTTTAAAGGTTGGCCGATAAGAGCGAATTTGTGTGATATAGTTTTAAAAACAACTACATCGAACGGAGTCCTTCTAGAGAAGCTGATAATTACGTGGCTGGTCAACATATTCTCCACATTTTCTGGAACCTGAATATTGATACGAGCCCTGTCATGACTTATCTGAATAAGATTTAACTCGCACGTTTCCGCTTAATTTTCGCAAGAAAGTTAAATGCTTCTAGTATCATAAAGTTATGTAGACCTACAGAAGTATTTTTTCTTTAGATTTTCAGAATCCTATAATACTGGGAAAGCTAAAAAAATTCTTGTTAGGTTCTGCTATATTTCTGAATAGATTTTTTACCAATCGTATATTCTGGTGTGCTATTGACTAGACCCATTTAGGCATAACTGTGCACCTAAGAGAAGTGGCAACAGAGTCGTGTTATATGTCTGTGGGTGGAGTCTTTCTTATAATTGGACTTGGCGTCATGGAGTGTTAATGCAGCATTTTTTTTATATGTAAGACACTAAATGGCGAGAGACGGCTTTTCTTTTGATTTCTTTTTTATTTTATTTAAGTATTCTTCTAAATTGATGAACCAGTGCTTGACCTTTTTTTAAGTAATTGTATACTACGTTTACTCTAGATCTTAGTGGCATAAACTAATAAAATGTCTGTTCTCTTGATATCTGAGAAATTGGCAGTTGTTCAGTTCGTCCTGAAACTTTTGCTGTGAGAATCGACTTGGGACTGGTGCGAATTGCCTTTGTTCTTTGGGTGCTTAATTTACAAGTTTAGAAAGAATGACTAACAACTGTGTTTATACTTCTGTTCCTTCTTTGTATCAGATTCATCGAAAGATCGCTCAGCCCTCTGAAGTTCTGTCGTCTAAATATTATTTAAAAGTATAGTTTCTGTCTGATAGAAAACACGAGTCGCCATCACAAAGCTCACATGCTTGAGGCTGTTTAAATAAATAATTGTTATTTATTTTGAGAATCACTCAAAACTCACAAATACCTGTATGGACAAAATTCAAAGTTATTTAATTTTAAAGAAGGTGTATATATAGTTACCAATTTCCCTTAAATTATTAATGTTTGTGCGCCCGTGTTTCATCTCCGAACTACTCAGCTACCGATATCGATTTAATTCTTCCTCAGCGATCCACATTGAAGGCTGGGCGGTTTTAATTGTGACCTGTATCGTTCAAAGTTTACATGAGTCTCTTGAATTAAACATGTTTCCTAAAAGCGGCTCATCCCACATAATATCAATAGGCCTACTTAACTTTTTGTTTCGGACGTTTTTTTGGCTGATCGGTGTGTTAAACGAAAAGTAATTTTTTACAACGTGTGGTGTGCGTTATGCGTGATAGCATTGCATGAACGTATTTCTTTCTGTAATAAATACAATATGCAATAAGGTTAATGTGATATGTAAAATGGTGAAACGACACACTTGGAGCATATGCTTACTCCTAATTTGAGTACCCAGTTCTGGTCTTATTACTTATTTTATTTTTTTATTACATAATAACCAGATAAGTCTGTCTATAGTTGACTGGGCATTTCACTATGTCTATCGTCTAATTTTTATTCTTTATGAACACTGAGACGCTGGCTGTGTTAGTAGAGTCCCTTATATTTCTTGGTATTTCCTTTATTTGCGAACACTCGATTTATTAACAGCTACTGCTCCGTCATAATTACGTGTGACTATCATTCTTGACTGCGAGAGTGTGCTATGAACTGTGCTGCACTTCTTCACAAATACTTTGCAAAGAATTCTAACGAGTGGTAACTTATTGGATTGAAAGTTTCTGTCATTGAACTTAGAACTGTTCAACATAATTTTCCTGAAGTTTAATTGTCTAATGGAAAGTAACTCTTCCTAAAGCAATTATCTTAAAACTGTTATTAAATCACCGGGAACAGGCCCATAAACTTTGGAAGGCCGGCTGAAGTGTGAAATTACAAATGCTATCTGTCTTCTTAGTTTGAACATCTCAGACAACTTCTTGTAGTCCTCGATCGTGTGATGTTTCATTAGTGGGAATGTTTTCGTGTGTTAAGTTCATATAATTCACCGTTACCAAACCGACGGAATGCAAAGATTAGTTTCAAGGTGACAAATTCTAAGTGTGCTATTACTAATTGGGCCTCGTATTTTGTTCTGTGACTGCTGAAACAATTTTCAAGACCGATATTTCCTGTAGGCTACATATTTTGCAATATTAAATTGGAAAGATTTTTTCAGATCGCATTAATTTCTTTTAGTTAATTCCTGGCTTATTCAGCAATGGTGATTTAACTAATTTTTGTGGCTTCGAGTAAGATGTAAAGATTTCCATAAATGGTGAGTAGGTAAGAATTTGGGAGGAATCGATCGTACGAATATCGATTCTCGGCCCAAGGGGTAGGTGTCTTCACTGAACTTCACTCATTTCCTCCACGAAATGCTCGAATAGTTCTTTAAAGAAGACCAAGGTCTCTGCCTGCCACCCACATTGAGCACGTGGTCTGTTTCTTGATATAAGATTTCAATACATGTTTAAACACAGACTTTAATAAATAACGTGTAACATTTCCCTCTGTACTACAAAATACATGTTTCGGTTTATGTAATTAATTATTGGCACTGAGAACAACATGGGTCGGCCATATAGCACGCATGAGACAGCTGAGAAATGAAATATAGTTTTCGTTGGACAGTGTGAATGGACGGCCTAGTCATAGATACTATTAAAGCTGTATTGTGTGAGTGTGTTAGATTAATCTGTCTTAGTATTTTGATCAGTGGTGGGCTTTTGTGAACACAGTAATGGATCTTACCGTTTTGTAGAATCCGGGCAATTTCTTGAAAGCCGCGAAAATATTACATTTCAAGGAAGGCTTTTTTCCATGAATTCATTTGTTAGTGTCACCTTGTGTTAGCTGTAGACTCTAAACTCTTGCTTATTGCCATGTTGTACCGAGCTGTATGATGAAGTAGTTAGCATTGGGCTTCGTATTATGGAGGTCCTGGATCGATTGTTGATCTGGAGATCACGTATCCTGAAAATTATCGTGATTTTGTGATATACTCCACGAAAATGCTGGGATAGTGACAAGATAGTCTATTCTGAGTCCATCTCAGATTTTCAGTAATATTTGGGAAGTTGTCTAGCTTTCCCGGTGGTCCGCGAACGACGGTGTGTAATGTCAACCGTCGAGGGATTTTACCTCAGCGAATGTCCGTTGTGTTGCACACTAAGTTTGGAAAGAATCTCCTCGTGCTCTTTCATTATGTTTTCTGGCTGGTCCAAGATGAAACGGATATCAGCAGTTAGTAGAGGCGAGTCAGAGCGAGACAATTGTCACCAACATTGCAGATAAACTTCTAACTTTTTAAAACTTTGCACATTCTTGGCCGCAGCTCGCATTGTTTTCAACAGAATCGAGATATTACAATGTTTATTATGCAAAGTTGTGGCTGTACATCTTGGTGCTTTCTTTCCGTAATTCGTTTGCAATTTTGCTACTTTGTACATGCCCTATGTTTCTTGCTTGGCCCTTCTGTATTTTATTTGTATTTTCTTTTGTTTTGGTTTCATTGTGTTTCTTGGTCCGCCATTTTCGTCTGTATTTTGTCGCCTTCTTTTCTCTGACTATCTTATGCCATCTATTTTGTTTATTGGCTGAAGACTTTTATCTTCTGCATTGGATACATTTAACGATGTAGTAGACACGATTACTCGCTTGAAGCCGAAGATCGTCTTAATAATATTTAAGAATTTATTTCGTACCGCAAAGAAAAAACAATACTTTATCATTACATAGACCACTGGAAATTATCGCTGTTTAAGGTGATTATCATACGAAACACGTACACAAAACGAGAGTTGCTTATTATTAATGTACTTGCTACATATAGATACTACTCTGCTGTAAAAAGGTTAAAGATTTTCCTCGGTTCCGTAATCTGTTTGATTTGTAGCGTTTTAGTTGCTTTGGATGTCGGTCTCTTTCCATCCATAAAATATTTTATCCAGTTGCTTTTATACTTAAAAATGTCCATTTTTGATTCTGTTTGTAGTTCTCAAACATTTCTTCGTTTCCTTAAAGAAACACTGTTCCAGGAATCCTTCCTGGTTAAGCAACCCGAATTATCACCTTGAAAGCCCATAATTAGACTGTATCACTTTTTTATTGACTTCTGACTGAGAATGGCCGATTTTATTAAATTTAGTCAAAGTTCTTGTCATGTTCTGTTGAGTCTGTGCTGTTCCGACATCGTTGAGGTACCATGTTTTAAGAGCTTAAAGACAGTTGAGTCTAATGATGCCTTTGGAATATGTATTTTCTGTTAAGGCTGCTTGTATCTCACAAATTAAATAACAATATGGCGACTGAGCGAAGTATTTTTATCTCGAATTTTATCCCAATAACTGAGGGACATTTCAGGTAAGGCACATGCAGTCTGGTATAGCGGCATTAGCCTTTAAGATTCGTTTTTTTTTTAAATAGACCAACAGTAAGTTTTGTGGTGTACGTTTGCAACGGAAACAGACACAAGACCTTACTGAATCTTATTTCGTCTCATCTACATACTAAGAACTTTTGATTAAAACGTAGATTGTTGGTGACAGATATTTTTATCTCCTTGGTGCAAAAACACAACGTCCACTGACATTAAACGCAAAACCGTGCTATCGAATCCTGTTTTCAATCAAATCATTTTAACTCGAACCACGCCAACCTGTAACCCTTATATCAACTTCAGTATTGTTCTTCTTATCCGCCCCTTGCTCTAGAATTTACGATATTTTCGTTATTCTTTTAATTTGTTGCGACTTTCTTTTAGCACAACGGTGAACAGGTAGTTTATTTGGATTAAATAGCTTATTCATATACATATTTAGGTTTTAAAAAGGGTCATGTCATAGCTCAAGCGGTTAGTCGCATGAATTCTCACCGTGGAGGCCCAATGCATTCCACGTAGGTTTTGTAATGGACAAAATGGCACTAGGGTAGTATTTATCTCAGAGTTATTTGGTTTTGGTTATTTGGTTTGGTCAGTAGGCTATCGTTCCACTGCTGCTCCATATTTATTCGTATATCAACTGTATCACAACGGTAACCATAACCAGCCCTAGAAAAAAAAAGCACAACTCAGAAACCAATTCTTAAATCCTAGACAAAAGTTATTTCCGTAATGTGATGTCGACATTATTTAGTGGAAGACTATATTTTGTACCGTGTTATTTTTGTTGTTTTATTTTGATCTTAATTATAATTTCGATACACTTTAGGTACGTCGTGTTGATAGTAATTAATTAGAGCGAGTGGCAATGTCAGCTGCCATCAACGCCGTCGATGAATTTTAAATTACGTCTATCTTGGAAATAATTATACCCGAGAATTAATGGCGCGAACATTTCTATTATCATTATGCATTATGCATATCGGGGGCAAACAGCTCCTTCGTCGGAATAACAGCGTCGTGCCTTGATTGACGCCGGAGAGACTGAGCTACTTTCCTTCCCACGTTACAATTATGGAGCCAGGCGGAGTCGTTTTACATATATAATTTGCACTACAGGCTAGTCTTCTGTTAAAAATTAAGCTTCTTTCTTTGTCAGTAGTTTTCTGCTTTACAGTGGTCTGCTGAATTCAACAGCGAGGTGAAATCCGAACTAACAGGAGCTGAACCTTATTGGGTACCATTTTAAAATACCAATGATAGAAGATGAAGGTCGGCATTTAAATAATTTTTCAGTGGATTGAATACATGTTAGTGTGGTGTAACTACTATAAAAGAAATCTGTGACAATCTTAGAAGAATATGTAAACGTTTTAGAATTGTTGTAGCAACCTGTGGCCCGCAAGCTGGTTGCAGCCGTCAGTACCTTTTCATGTGGCCTCTGTAAAGTATCAGTAAGTAAATGACTTACAACTAGGACCGTTTCAAGCGTACAGAAAATTGGGACGAATGCTCCTGACACCGCAGTTCAGTGTCAAGGTACCTGGTTAATTTTGTGGTTATAATTTGATTTTGTTGGAGCACCGAGTTCGTTATTTAGTTGGCATTCGGTACCAACGAACAGTAGTTATTGAACAGGTGGCGAAGACCCCTCATTGTTTTATCATGGTAGTAAGATTGAAGGAGTGTGTGACTGCTCATAACAATCGATTGATTATTCTGTGTATTCTGTTCTGGGGGGGGGGGGGGATTTCCCTATCATTTCTCCAACAGAACTGCAGTACTCGGTGTTGAGAAGCCAAATTTTCCGCCAGAACACGTGCGAGAAGCGTTAATGTGAAGGCGACTTACTGGAGCGAGTTACCAGTGTAAGTCGACTCGGGTGATTGAGATCTGGAATACCTATTAGCGTCTAACTGAATAGTGATTATAAAAACATTCTAGTACCACTAAGTTCGTGTGAACAAGAACAGAGTTGTCTTAATACTCACCACCGTGAGAACAGTGTGAACGAGGCACAAAGAGAGGTATTGTATAAAATCAAAGCGTCGTTCTGCTGGAAGACAAACATAATAATTTTACACTGACTCTGTTTTCTTGTCTACGACCCAAAATCCACACACGACTGCAACATTATTATCTTTGTACAGGATAATGTTAAATTGAATCGTAGGGAAATAAGGTTTAAGGTAAGGGTTGGGTTTATCTGATTTGGGAAAGGGACCGGTGAGGGGGGTTCTTGTCAACACGGTAGTGAAAGTTCGAGCTCCATAACGGTTAACTTGACTAGCCATGCGTTTATTATGTCGAATCTAGGGATCTAGGGAATGCCTGCTAAAATACAGAAACTTATACCTTCCCTTCTGCAGTCTAAAGATGTAAAATTAATAAAACTAATATTCACCTCTTGTTTTATAAGGATGTGAGACTTGGTATCTCACGTTGCTGGAAGATTGCACATTCAAAGTGTCTGAGGATATGGTGCTGAGGAAAGTGTTTGCACGTAGAAGGGATGAGGTGGCAGGAAGCTAGAGAAAATCACAAAATGAATAAATGGCTTTATAATTTTTTTTTCTTTACCAAAGTAGCTTTATAAAAGCAAGGAGTATGCGATGGGCAGAGCATACGGTATCCCGGAAGTTGTGGTAGGGACCAAGGCAGCAACGGTATATCAAAAGTACCACTGCACAGGCCAATAATATGAGTATGAAGATCTGTCTTGTGGGTTGTTACGCCGTGTAGTCCGGTCGATGTTTACCAACGTTTCAGGGGTCATACATCTACCAGACCGCACAGCGCAACAACCCAGAAGACAGAAATCTTCATACCTGTAACTGTTGTTACTAAACTCGGTGAAATGTTCTTAAACGTGTACAAACTCGATGCTAATTTTTTGGGTCACATCGCCAGTGTTACTATTCAGAAGACCAGCATCTGAATATTTATCTCATGTCGTGTAGAAACTTATTTGAAAGAAAATTGTCGCCGCAAAGAATATTTTTGCGCGTTTCCAGAGCGATGTTGATACATGAATGTAGTTTGAATAGCAGTTCTGAAGTAGGCGAACCATCAGAACGTTCTTTCCTTCCATGATAACATCCTTTGCCAAGGGATCTGAATTATGGGGCAAGCAAGGTAAAGAATAGAGTGCATTTTCGTATGTGTTTTTACTTTCAGCAGCTTCACCCGAACGAAGCCAAATTTTCCGTTATGTTTTCTTTCGCTGCGCCATAATGTGGTTCCGGTTTTTTACAAGATGGCAGTGAAAGCAACTTAGTTTTCTTGTTCAGATAAGAGTCGTGAATTTTATTTTAATAATAGTAGGTCATACTTTTCTTTTTATTCTGTTGCCATTGCCCTGTTCACTGAAATTAATATTCTCAATTTTTAGGCCGTATTTTTCTTGTGTACTTAGTCCAATGCAGTCCAGAAGAGTATTAACAGTTTTGTTTTTTTTTGTTTTCTGTTTTATCGTATTGACACGATTAATGTATATATGTATATATATGCTTGACGTTCTAATTTTCATTTTGTAAAGCTTAAAGTGTGGCAGCTCTTAGAAACAGATAATGCTGAATTATTTCCAACACATTGAGTTTATGTCTGAGTAATCACTCGGAGTGATATATAAGTTAGATTCCGAGTGAAGCTGCTGAAGTTACGTTCATTTCGAGACAGCCAGCTTTTACGGAAGAGATAATTTGCCTGACTGCAATAAACTCCGTGTTATGTATTTACATTTCTTTTTGGAGCAAATCTACCACCTCAGACTGGCGATGAAATCAGAGCGATATGTTTGACAACGTGATTTAGCCTGTATTGTATCAGGGCGTTTTGTATTACACCACCGTTCGTTGGAGCGCTGAAGTAGTTTTAACTTTGTCGTCGTGACTTAATCACAGTTCTTCCCAGTGCGGGTAAATGAACCTATACGTTCTTCCAATTTCATATTGATTTCACTTCAAGTTTATTTCAAACAGGAAATGTTTTGCAAGGAAACTTTGCTGTCGCTTGAAAATAACAGCTTATGAGGCATTATATTGTAGTTAACAGACTATTGGACTTCCAACTTTCACAAGTTCCACACGGCTTCATACAGAACTCTCAGTTGTTCCTTTTTTCCTTGTCCTTCTATCTTAATGCTAGTACGAATCATTGTCCTGTGATAAGTTGACGGGATTTGTCGTTATATGTCGTGGCCATCAGCATCTCTGCGTTAGATACCGCATTCAGATTTATTGAAATTGGTATTGCTTATTAATGTAATTACTAGCAATTGTAGACTGACCGTTTCAGTAATTTCAAAACATTGAGTATTATTAAAATGTAATTCTGTTTGTGGTTAATATTTTACTAATTGCGACGGTGACTCATTCTACTGCTGACAACGAACGTCGTGGTCGAGTGGTTATCACTCCTTCTTCGCATTCGGCAGGCCCTGGGCCCAAATCGAGGCCCGGACACCGGCTATCCTGACTGGGGTTTTTCATGGTTTTCCATAATTTCTCCAGGAAAATGCCAGGATTGTACCTTAAATTAGGCCACGACCGCTTCCTCCCATATTCAGACTATATTGCGTCATTCGACGTAAAATCTTGATGAGTAACAGCCGTGTGATCATGTCAGCCGTGCTGATGGAGACAGATGCAGTTTCAGAAACGTAAACTCATTGCATACCGTCACGGCTGAACACCCCTGGAATATTATATTGCATTATTCTGAGTCTTTCTGACATTCATTTATTAAAGACGTTTCCTGGTATTAGGGGATAACCGTGCAGTACAACCGTTCAATCCATTCCATACCCTTTCAACGTAGCATTTAAGATCTAGTTTATTATTACACTCTTAACTTCTCCTGATTCTCTTCTCGGTAAGTTTTGTCAATCCTGTTTCCTGTGCGTGCTGCATACCTTCTCCATCGCCTCGTTTCTGCTTTAATTACTGTAACGATTTTAGCTGACGTGTACAACTATGAAGAATATCAAAATTTATCCAGTCACTTGTTACTTTATCTTCCATAGTCTCAAATGTTATCAGCGTTGGAAACTATCAGTAACAAAGTAAATCTATTCATTCACCAAGTTCGTTTTACATTAAATTCATATACGATACTCGTCTCCATCTACTGACTACATTGCAAACGTATAAAGGCCTCTTTGTGATGTAGTATCTATGCACTGTAACCACTGCATTCTACAAAACAGCTGGAGCAGGTGCTCTGAGCTATGGGACTTCAAGCTGTCTCGAAGGAACAGTAGTCATGAAAACTCTGTGATCGTGGCTAACCTCCGAGTCAAAATTTGAACCCAGAGAGCGAAACAGATTTGTCAACCACTTTTTGCTGCTCTCCGTGTGTACGATAAGATGGGAGGTTAGGTTAGGTTAGGTCAATAGGTTGAGGATAGACATTGATGAGTACAGAATCCAGCGGTGGACTTTGTTGTTAGCAGTGTTGCGCCGTCGGTTTATCGTACTAGAGAATGATTGGGCTAGTTCAAATGACTTCCGATTTAATTTTCCGAAAGACGTAACTTGACCACTGCCTTCCTTCAGTTATGTTGTCTTGTAACCGTAAACTGAATACGAAAAATACCTTCGTGTTCTTAAACGTCGACTTCCTCGGTTCACAATACAAAACAGCAATAACGACGTAACCATCTCATTAATATGTAACTTGCTGCAGTTTTTCGGGCTATAGACATTTTATTTAATCCAGTCCTGAATTTTTACAACGTGTTGGATAAATATGTTGCATTATTATTTGTAATGTTATTAGGATGATCAATTTAATTAATTATTGATATATAGACGCTTTCAGTAGCTCAGATTATATAGCGTCTAATCAAAGGACGATTAACTAGTAATGAGATGTGGAAGGAAGTACTGGTGTTCTGATTCAAGTTACTATCCTAGCATTCAACTTTAAACTAGGATAGCCGACTTACGGGCCGATATTTAAACAAGGGACCTCCGGATTCGGAATACGTAAGAAGATTGTTAAGCTTTTGGCCTTTGAATTCTGTGGTTAAATCAAGAAGGATGAAGTGTACAGGGCATGAAAAATTACACATGAGGGGATATGCAGTCTTAATTGTAGTTAGGATGTCTCAAGGAACCACTTTAGAGACCTCGTTCTAATTTGGTGGTTAATATGAAAAGAAATTTTATAGAAATGTGTGTGGAATTCAAGTAGCTCCGGAAAGGATCTTAAGAAGACAGTGATGAATCTTCATAGTCCATTAAATCGGGACATTTTGTGACAAGGTGCGTATTTGTTAACTTTTAAAAGACGTTCATGAAACATGTAATCAGTCCTGAAGGAGAATTTTTGGCAGAGCTTCCCAAAACCATGGCCATATAGAGGCGGATATTTTTGTTTTAAATGCGATGTGTGTGTGTGTGTGTCTTAGCAAATGCAGGCCATGTTATGTTTCACTGAATCCGATGTTCATACGACCTGTTCAAATGGAATGATGCCGTCAGGAATAACCGTCGATTCGCTGAATTACTGCGATCGACTTCCACTGAACTTCAGGGGTGTCAGGGTTGTCAAACCTGATGTTACATATTAACGATGATATTGAAGATTTATGTCTTCTGTGTTGTTGCGCTGTGTAGTATGGTAGATGTTTACCAACGTTTCTGAGGTCATACTAACTCTGTCATCAGGGCGATTACGGAGGCAGTATGACCTCTGAAACGTTGGTAAACAACTACCATACTACACAGCGCAACAACACAGAAGACAGAAATCTTCATACTCACCGCTGTGAAAACCTCACATCTTACAACGATGATATTGTTTGGAGTTGCATTTGTTTGTACACTTTGGCTCATAATTAACTTCTCCCTGTTTGTGGTTCTCAACACTTTCGATCAGGGACTGTCAATTGTTTAAAAAATTGGGAGGAGTTGGATGGTACCAGCTTGGAACTACATTTACGTTTCGGTCTATAAGTGTACAGGAAACATAAAGAATTACCAGTTCTCAGTCTGACAACGAAATTCGAAGCGGGCACAGCCAACTGCTGTAGCGTTACCAGCTAGTTCCTCAGCCCTCAGTAACTGAAGCTGTAAGCCTAAATATTAAACATTACAGCTTGTGGGGTTTGATAAACAACCAGCGGTAGTTGTGCAGTCCCAAAATCATGCAGTGCGTTTTCAGAGAACTAGATGCTGTCGCGTTGTTAAAAGGTGGGCGAGTTCTGTTTGAATCTTTTGTTTGGCTGTGAGTGCTTTAAAATGTTCGAAAACAGACATTTCATTTCGTAGAGAAATGTATTATTAAATAAAACAAATAATTATAAATAAACTCGTTTCCATCAAAAACACGAACTCATGTCCGACATGCCGTTTGTCCTCCACTTTTAACTGAACACGACATTTCATATGATTGGAATTACTAGCTGCTAATATTACAATAAAATATATTTGCAGCATTCAAGCATGTAACTTTATGCCGGCGTCCTTAAAGTAAAAAATTATTCTCACTGTTATTCCGTAAGAGAACTGAACAAAAGTCTCACACGCAGGTTCACTCATACAAAGTGAAATGTGGATTTATCAGTCTTTCCGATCGATCAGTGCGGCCATACATCTGTGGATGACCTTAAGCCTGACAGCCAGAGCTTGATATTATGTTATTAGCTGACGGAAATCATCAACTGGTGCAGTCTTTATGTCGCAACGGCAGTTCTCATTTGTCATGTCTTACGTGCTTGATAAAAGGCCAGTAACGCAAAGACAAATGATATCGGGCGATTGGATTATGAATCGGAAAGCGGAATTTGCCTGAAGTTCGACTATGGATTTTTCAACTGGATCACTGTCTAAACCTATTACGAGGGTCACGTGAATTAAGGACGGGAGTGGACTGCTTCGGATTCATCATATCTGAATTTGTGAGTCGGAAAACGATGATTATGCATGGGTTTGTGAAAGCAGTTCATTTCATACCCCGCAACTGAATCGATCATTTGAAAACCATGAGTCCAGAAAACTCACTTCGAAGAAACTTAAAAACAATAAATGCTAACATACTATATATTTTACGTTTGATTTATTTTTCTCCAAGAACATTTGTGAAGTATCTAATTTTCTTTTGCGGTTATAACATGTGTTCATCCATATTCGGTCTATTGGCTATTTCTTACTCGTGTTGTCAACATTTACCCACAAAAGAGTCAAGGAGCATAACTTACGTCATGTGTTTATGTGTCTCTTGTCACTACTGGGGTGACCTGTTTAAGTTGCTGTGGGTTTCATTTGTTTTTGTGTAGTCAAAATAACATGAGCCCAGGACTCGTGTCGTTTAAATGGGAAACAAATAGATAAGGCCGCCCACCGCAGTAAGGGTTTGGGCTGCTATCATTTATTGTGGGTTATGATGTATTTGTCCCTAGTAACCGCCTTGGTAGCAATAAATCAGCTCTCTCGAAAATTGGACTCATGTAGTTCTGCCATAGCCGATTCAGTTATGTTTAACATTGTCTGTTCATTACTTCACAGGTTACAGATTAGACCTCTGACCGTTGCAGTTTAGAATTAATTCTGAAACTATTTAATTTTTGGACATTAGATATCATACCCGTTGGACAGGGGATTGATCCGTCGCAAGGGCTATACATGCACAGAACAACACAAAATAAATTGGACAAAACGCGGACATGTCCCAAGAGCGATTCGAACACCTGTTCCCACTGTGAATAATGAATACTTTAAATTGGTCCGCACGTTTACACCTAAGAAATTACTGAAAATATTTTGGTGAAATTAGTCTTAGAGGTCTACGCTAAAAGATGGATGACAATATTGATTTTTGTTTGTATCGATCCATTGTATTATCAGTTCTTTACGTTGAGGTCATTCCAAATTTAATCATGAGTTAGTAATCGTATAAACATCGCTACGTAGCATAGAATATTACCCGAATTAATATCTGCAACTTTAAATTGAAACGTTTTTCGATATATTGAAAAGTTAATGTAAAACAAGGGATTTGTGGTTCTGTGCCTGTTTTAAGTCTGCGTTTGTCCTGTGATTAGCTTAGCAACGCTAGATTTAAGTTTGCATTTGTAAATTTAATTTTCCCCAATGAAGAACGCTTTTCCACTCTTGCGTTAATTACACCTCGGCAGTCCTCGATTTCCTCAGCTTCACACAACTAGTAATTCGTCGTCTGTAGTTCGTTTGAGGGCAACAACTTCCATAAACCTCCCACTCATAAACGTGCGTTCTTGTGGGTGACCTCATTGAAAGGAACACCTCATAAAATGTGTAGTCTCTTTTTGACACTGGATGATGTATAGGCTGAAGAGATGAATTCCAAATGGGTTTGGAGGAGGAGTAAGCAAATGGCCTTGACAAAATAAATGAGTTGCTGCATATTATAACACGTACTGTCTTCTTCACGAGGGGCGTTATCCGCAGCTAACCAGAAGATATTCTGTCGTAGTTTTTGTTTTCTTCTTTTTCTTCATTTTCGAAGTAAGTAAATGATGAGACACTAGAAACATTTGTCAGGTTCGTAGAAATATTTACTTGTCAGAAATTTATTATACGTGACAGGTTATGTGTATCGATTGTGTAAGCAAAAATCTACGGTTACCTTCAACACACAGCATGCAACATGGCAATTCAGTCCGATGAAACATGCTCTTATGTCTTTAACGGTTTTCGTCATCCGTTAGTACGATCTCGAAACCACGAGCAATAGATCAACACAATAATTACTGTGCATTGCATAGGAAAATATAAACAATTGACTGTATGACGCCGCCTTGACGAACAAATATAATTTATTAAACATGAGTCTTTTATTACCTCGACCTGAACCGATCAGTACTGCCTTACGATCAGTCCACTTGTGATGCACTTTGTCATCTCTTTGAAGTTCGCGGGTTATCAAGGCACTGGTATCCAATAGCCCAGTAATTAGCGAAAGTTGCTATGGAAACGTTACATAATGAGCGTCATGTAAGGAGCGGAAACTGATTGGACCCGCCTGAAAATAATTGTCTGCTTTAATCTCGCTGTATGTATTACACACACTACTGATTTTTAATGCTGTTGCTGTGAAATGGAAATAATTAGAAGCATCATAGTCTGTACGATTGGCGTTATATTAATATAGTTGTTAAACGATGGTCGATCGTTTAGAAGCGCCGCTTGTAGTACAGACCTTATATCACTAATGTAAGAAAGTTGTGGATTATTTTGGAGACGAAGGATCGCACGAAATTGTTTTCTGCATCGGAGGCCCAGGCATTTAAGAATATTATATTGAAATTAATTCATGGAACTGGGGTGAGGCCATAAATAAGACTCAGCTAGCTCGTGAAAAGTCGCATTACGGGTTTGTCTGACAGTGGTTGATTGGTTCGAGTTACATGAAAAAAGTGATTTATTAAGTTACCATGGACCCTGGTCTGTGGGACGGTTGGCTGTAGTGTCGTGTGGATTGTTTTGAAGGTTTTATCACTTTCAATTGCCTTTGCACCCGAGTTAATGTTGAACTCTATAGTGAAATGTTTTCTGAGTCACTGCTTTGGCCGCCAATGTGATGTACGTAATTCTGGCGGATGAAAGGCGGCGGAACCTTGGAAGCGCTCTGGCGCAGCTTGTCTGTCAATCGGAATTGAGATCGTCTCAGGTCTTAGGGCTGTGCGACCGAATGAAGAACGTGTGATATTGGAGATTCCTGTGAATGGCTTGATGTTTACCCGAAAGGCATGGCGGGACTGACTCTTAGTTCGGTAGATATTTATAACGTACGTGATCATTTGCCTATTCATCAAATGCGATCGATATTGCTTTGTGGAGTCAAAAGACTCTAAAAACGTTTGCTAGGCGCAGTGTGTTTTAATGTGTCTTTCCTTTGTGTTGCTGCGATAGGGTGAAACGATGCGTGTGGAACAGGGCCCGTTAACGCACCGGTTGGAGTAGTTCTTCACCCAGATTACGTATAAACGAATATGAAGTGTCAGTGAACTGATGCGGGCAGAGGATACGCGAAGGAAATGCACAGTGCCATTCTTTTACATAAACCTCACATGAACTGTCCTGAGAGCGAATCCCGGGCCAACGTCATGAATATATCGGTGACTAACCGCCTGTTCTGTGGCACTGGCATTTTCTACCTTCTCAGTCCACTCTTCATAGTTCTAGAGCAGGGGTGGCCAACCCAAATGATCTTTCGGGCCACTTTGGAAATGCATCATAACTCCGCGGGCCACATATAAAATTATATATCCCCATATTAGATTTAGATACACTATAGACTTTTTTTGGAGTGAAAAATTGAAACATAATGAGTTATTATTATTGTGTTTACTATTATTCTTACATGTAAACATAGATAATATAATAATAATAATGATAAAATAAATATATTTTGTAAAAGTGTGATGAATCTCGCGGGCCGGAAAAATGTTCAAGGCGGGCCACATGCGGGCCGCGGGTTGGCTACCCCTGTTCTAGAGTGTATTAGATGAACGAGCAGAGAGGATTATTTGGACCTTTGAGACGGAAATCAACATTATGGAGAATATAGCAGAGTAGGCATCTCCATAATGTGTAGGTTACTCTTACCATTTATTGTTAGCATGGTAAAGTCAGTGACGATGAGATGTGCTGGGTATGTGCCCCTATTGAATTATACCCTGGCATTCGGCCCGCCACCCCGGAGCACGGAGGCCTTCAGCCGAAGTGATTACCTCCCCAAGCCGAAGCGGCCCCACCCTCTCTGAGTTCAAACCCCAAAGAACCAACCAACGAAATTCTTTTGGACAAGTTGCCTGACGGGATAACCTCCCATCAGCAGCAACAGACCCTAGTTAGAATGGTCGAGGCTCCCTCCACGACAAAACCCCTTTAGCGTTAGCAAATGCCCGTTTTATTTATAAGGCCCTGTTTACCATTTCCAGCAATGCGCTTCGTACTCAGGAATGGTGTTACCTAGTAAGGGACGATGTCTTGCGCTTGAGCAGGACTCTGTCCTTAGTTAGCGTTTTGGATGGTTGGTGGTATCGGAGTTCAGTCGAATTTCAATTGCTTCATTGACTTTAATTGCTTCAGTTGCCTCAGTACCCTGAGGAATAGAACGAAGGTTGTTCTCCAAAAGTTTGTGTTTTTCCCATTAAGTCACTTGACACTACTTATTGTCCGAGAAAAATGCATTACACTTCGTCGCCGTGAAATCTTCAGATCATACATAACACAGTGGGCCAGATTTCATGTGATTCTTAAAATAAGCCGTGACAATTTCCTTTCTACAACGTTCATGTTAATCGTGTCAGCCCGGCTAACACTGTGAATAACGAAAAATAAAGAGTCGTCTTATTTTCGTGGTTCACTAGTACTTCATGCACTAGAACACATCAGAACGATCAAATAAAATATTGCATTAGCCAGCATCAGCCATCCGCGCGTTGTTAGCCAGCTAGTTGTGGCTTACGGTCGCCGCGGTGGGTACCGACATACACGGTCAACATGAACGACCCCCCCCCCCTCACTCTCTCATACCCATAGTTGCTATTATGAGTATCGGTTCCTACAATTAGCTTACGTCGCTGATCGTGTGCTATTTTTAACGGTAAGAGTCCTTCACTTACCCTTTCTCAACCGTTAGACGAAGTAGTCTCACAGGTAGGCCAACTATACATAACTAGAACAATACAATTATGAGCATAACTTGCATGTTAACTAATAAGAAAGTTAATTATTTTACAAAAGCTGATTTAACTGAGGAACTACTGAGGAACTCCATGTTTCGGAGTCCTTCTTGAGAAACTGACAGTCGTTCAGATCCACAGCAGATACCCTCCTTTTGTGTCACCGAGGTTCATTATTGTCTTAACAGAAGCCCGCCATTGGCACACCTATTCTGAGCGAAATGATTGGAGTCCACAACCTTATCCTTTTTTGGGATTCAGATGAATGTTATCTCCCTTTTTATTTTTCTCCAAAATGTTTTCTTCTTTTCTACCTTTCCGACTTAAAATTTGTGTAATTTTCTTATCTCTCACACGTGTTTTGCATATCCCGCCCATTTTGATTTTATTACCCTACTCGTATTTTATGAAATAACGTGAATGGTAGGTTAATAACTTGATACTAGACTCAGAACTGCTATCAACTGCAGAATGCCTTGACGTCAGTTTGAGTGGCATAGATGGCGTAGTTAGAGGGCACTAACATTACTAGATAGTAGTTGGCCGTGCATCGATTTTACACGTCTACTCGCGGGGTTTTTGCTGCCCCCAGGGATACTGTGTCCATGACACTTAATCCTGTAGTAACCAATCACAGAGCTGCTACATCTCCCTTACATATCAGTGCACTTGAATCGCGGTGTTCGCGGTCTGGCACACCCAACTACGCTGCTGGAAATCGTTCTTATGTAATGCAAGGGCTTTAAAGCGGAAAAGACTAATGTTGTCTGAGCTCATATTCCGATGGAGACATGAAACCTCTGAAAGCTTAAATTATGTCTGTCTTTATATCAAACGATTAAGTGAAATCTGAAAATGCGAGATGTTAGATTCTCACTGCGACGATAAAACAGGCCATCATTACATAAGTTAATTATCTTTATAATTCCGAAAATGTTGGTAATGACATTCTCTTTTTTATATCGTGTAGCTCTCTATCTCTGCGGGTAGTTCCCAGCGTTTTAGAGTAATATTCTTCAGGAACAACCCTGCAGAGGGAGATGGGCATATTCCTTCGAAAACACCGACAAGTCTACGTGGCATCACGAGCCGGACGAACACAATCCGAAGAGTTTAACTGTTGTAAACACACGCAATGGAACCATGTTGCTCACTTACGAATTCAAAGCAGGAAACAACACACGAGTTTATGTTGCATAACCTGCATTGATTGGCGTTCCATTTTACATTGTTTTTGAAGGTTAACTCCAATTTAGAGATGTTTTATAGTCATGTTGTGTGCTCAGTGTTGCTATTTATTGCGAGAGTTATTAGTGCAACATTTGCTATGAGACTAATGACATTTGATTGTGCTCTATATTTGTTTAATAAACGAAATATTCCGGTATTGTATTATACGACGTATTTTTGTGTGCGGTTCACAGCTGTAATATGAGAATAACTCATGGTCCCATTCTCGTACTAAACATTCATTCTTATCTTTATAGTTCTAAACCCTCTCAAATTGCCATTAAAAATTCTTAATTTTGTTCTGCCTTTACATTTAATTTCATACAAATAGGATTTGAGGTTCTCACGACGGTGAATGTGAAGTCATGCAAGTAATTTCCTATTTTGTTCTTGATCTTACACCTTCAGTGCTGTATATTATTTTCTTTTGTGTTAGTAATATATATTCCAGAAATTCTTGATCATCTAAGTGAATATCGTTTTCTCAAGAAAAACTCCTCTCCATGAAAACTTTAGTAATTTCATACTACACAACATGACGTCACAGCTCAGAAGAAGTGGACCTCTTCACTACCGTGAGAACCTCGATTTCAAGATTCGTGTAAAATGTCCCTTTTTTAGTAGCTGAACGACTAATTGCATAGCTGTTGAATTGGGTGCATATTTGTTATTTGTAGAACAATAATCTCCATAAATTTCAGTATAAAACTTGGAAATGTATATTAATTTGGTTTCTATTTGATATAAGATGAATCTGAATAAGATTCGGGAGTTTCTTCGATCCGCGTTCTGCAGTGTGTTGTGTTTCATGATTTATAAGGCGCGACTTATTCATATGATATTAGCACGCATGAGTTGGGGTCTCTGGTGTAGCTATGGGTTCTGATTTACTTGTCTTCGCTTCTACATCATCTTTATACTCCTACTCTATTTCATTACCTCCTTCTTCGTCTTTCGCCTGGCTAAGAATTGCTCACCACAGTAAAAATAATGATTCTATAATTCTATTTTAGTTCATGAAGTTTCTTCTTAATATAAGTAAAAAGAAAGGAGGGAGAATAGGAAAGTTCTTAACGACACTGTTTCGTTTCTGCACGATTGTTTCCGAGCGTAAATCAATGGTTTGTTGAAGATTTCTGTCTTCTGCCTCCGTCATCAGGGCCCTGAAACGTTGGTTAACATCGACCAGACTACACAGCGCAACAACCCAGAAGACGGAAATCTTCATACTCTGATGACGGAGGCAGTATGACCTCTGAAACGTTGGTTAACATCGACCAGACTACACAGCGCAATAACCCAGAAGACATAAATCTTCATACTCTGATGACGGAGGCAGTATGACCTCTGAAACGTTGGTTAACATCGACCGGACTACACAGCGCAACAACCCAGAAGACAGAAATCTTCATACTCATCGCCCTGATGACGGAGGCAGTATGACCTCAGAAACGTTGTTAAACATCTACCAGAATACACAGCGCAATAACCCAGAAGACATAAATCTTCATACTCTGATGACGGAGGCAGTATGACCTCTGAAACGTTGGTTAACATCGACCAGACTACACAGCGCAACAACCCAGAAGACAGAAATCTTCATACTCATCGCCCTGATGACGGAGGCAGTATGACCTCAGAAACGTTGTTAAACATCTACCAGAATACACAGCGCAATAACCCAGAAGACATAAATCTTCATACTCTGATGACGGAGGCAGTATGACCTCTGAAACGTTGGTTAACATCGACCAGACTACACAGCGCAACAACCCAGAAGACAGAAATCTTCATACTCATCGCCCTGATGATGGAGACGGTATGACCTCTGAAACGTTGGTTAACATCGACCAGACTACACAGCGCAACAACCCAGAAGACAGAAATGTTCATACTCATCGCCCTGATGACGGAGGCTGTATGACCTCTGAAACGTTGGTAAACATCGACCAGACTACACAGCGCAACAACCCAGAAGACAGAAATCTTCATACTCATCGCCCTGATGACGGAGGCAGTATGACCTCTGAAACGTTGTTTAACATCGACCAGACTACACAGCGCAACAACCCAGAAGACAGAAATCTTCATACTCATCGCCCTGATGACGGAGACAGTATGACCTCTGAAACGTTGGTAAACATCGACCAGACTACACAGCGCAACAACCCAGAAGACAGAAATCTTCATACTCATCGCCCTGATGACGGAGGCAGTATGACCTCTGAAACGTTGTTTAACATCGACCAGACTACACAGCGCAACAACCCAGAAGACAGAAATCTTCATACTCATCGCCCTGATGACGGAGACAGTATGACCTCTGAAACGTTGGTAAACATCGACCAGACTACACAGCGCAACAACCCAGAAGACAGAAATCTTCATACTCATCGCCCTGATGATGGAGACAGTATGACCTCTGAAACGTTGGTAAACATCGACCAGACTACACAGCGCAACAATCCAGAAGACAGAAATCTTCATACTCATCGCCCTGATGATGGAGACAGTATGACCTCTGAAACGTTGTTAAACATCGACCAGACTACACAGCGCAACAACCCAGAAGACAGAAATCTTCATACTCATCGCCCTGATGACGGAGACAGTATGACCTCTGAAACGTTGGTAAACATCGACCAGACTACACAGCGCAACAACCCAGAAGACAGAAATCTTCATACTCATCGCCCTGATGATGGAGACAGTATGACCTCTGAAACGTTGGTAAACATCGACCAGACTACACAGCGCAACAATCCAGAAGACAGAAATCTTCATACTCATCGCCCTGATGATGGAGACAGTATGACCTCTGAAACGTTGGTAAACATCGACCAGACTACACAGCGCAACAACCCAGAAGACAGAAATCTTCATACTCATCGCCCTGATGATGGAGACAGTATGACCTCTGAAACGTTGGTAAACATCGACCAGACTACACAGCGCAACAACCCAGAAGACAGAAATCTTCATACTCATCGCCCTGATGATGGAGACAGTATGACCTCTGAAACGTTGGTAAACATCGACCAGACTACACAGCGCAACAACCCAGAAGACAGAAATCTTCATACTCATCGCCCTGATGATGGAGACAGTATGACCTCTGAAACGTTGGTAAACATCGACCAGACTACACAGCGCAACAACCCAGAAGACAGAAATCTTCATACTCATCGCCCTGATGATGGAGACAGTATGACCTCTGAAACGTTGGTAAACATCGACCAGACTACACAGCGCAACAACCCAGAAGACAGAAATCTTCATACTCATCGCCCTGATGATGGAGACAGTATGACCTCTGAAACGTTGGTTAACATCGACCAGACTACACAGCGCAACAACCCAGAAGACAGAAATCTACATAGTTACCGCTGTGAAAAGAACAAATCATACATAACTTTAACTATGTTCGTTGGCGGGCACTTCCACGTTGTTATCATGATGTCAGGACCTATCTTGACAACACTTTTCCCGACCGATAGATGGGCGCAGATCTCTTGAGAACCCCGCCACCCCACAATAACCAGATTAAACCCCGCTCGATTTTTTCTTGTGGGATTACTTGAACGATGCGGTGTAGAGCACAAAGCCAAACAAACACTTCAAGAGCTCAGGCAGGAAATTGAACTGTCTAGTGCAGCCGTCTCAGCAGCAGACTTGGTTTCCGCTTGTCAGTCAGTTGCTCACTGGTGTCAACTGTGCCACGAAGCTAACGATGGTCAGTTTGAACACCAACATTAGATTAGGTAATTCACGAAGTGCCAGTGCTGACGTATGTAATGGTGTAGTTTGTTTAAATGTCTTTGTGTTTATTTTATTAATTGAATGTGTGTATACATCCTTCTAGGACACCGTATATTTTGTTTTTATTAACGGTATCCGTACATACATGCATACATTTGTAGGGCCTTTAAGGTCTGTGCCATCGCAGTGTTTCCATGTTTCTTTTTTTTTCAGATCCATTTTAGCGGGTTACATGCGTCTTTGCGTCTTCGTTCACAGATATAAATATAGAATACCCTAATTAATTGATTATCAGGAACTCGGGTTAAGCTGCATTCCATTATAGTTTACTCGCCTTGGCATGGAATCCCTGTCATCACAAATCGAACATGGAGGCCTCAGAGTAGGTTCTCGAAATTATGAAACTGTATTGGATGTCGTTGGATATCTGTATTATAGTGTTCTGTGCTGATAATCTTCTGCCTTTATTGTTGTCCCTGTAGAAGCTAATTGTGTTGATAGAATATGAGTGCTATATAATAGTTAATTACTGCGTCATTAATGACAGGTAATAATACTTCTTGGTATTTCAGTACTTTAGGTGTATATTTATATTTGGTTGCAATATATAGACTGTTGTATGTTCCCAATTATACTTGGCATAATTTGAGAGAGATATAATGACTCAATTAATGTTAGTCCTATTTACAAGAGCATTTTTATATTTATAAATGTCCCTAGATTGCTGTCGTAAAGCTTCTACGTCTATTTTGCGTTCTGTTGACATTTTTATTTGAGGAAAAATTCGTGTAGGAAAGGATAAGTTATGTTATGGTAGATTATATATTTATATGTAAATGAGTTGTCTTCACTCGACATGTTATGCTAATACAAGTACTACCTAACTGTATAAATTGTAAGGGAAGTTTTTAAAGAGCATTTATTCAACTTCAAACACTTCGATGTTCTAAATATATAATCTAATTGCTTCACCTTTCGTGGAAATTTTCGATGAAGATTATAAGGTTTATCGAAGTCAGACAGACCAAAAACTGTTTACGTTAGGAAATCTATACCTCTGAAGATGCCTGAAAACCAAATGAAACATTTAGGATGAAACAATTGAAAGAAGAACTTCAAGTTGTATTTGTCAGAGAGTTCAGTTGTCATTTGTATTGGTAATTGCTTACACTGATGTAAAACATATAGTATTTTAGATATCTTGTTTTGGGTTGATTTGTAGTGTCCACGTTCTTTAGCCCTGAGTGAGAAATTATTGCCGTAAGTGCCATTTTGGATGCCAAGACCCCATTATGGAACTGTTGTATTGAAAGCGCTGCACTTGTGACCCACATCACATTTGTCACTCAGTTTGACTTGTGCTGATCTCACTGCGTTCAATGAATTTCCATTTATCACTAACCACACCCATACAGTGACATATTTTACATTATTCATAAATAAATTGCTTGATGATTGTTGTGATTACGTTTTATGAAATGTATGCGATATCAGTGACTAGGAGACGCGTATTCCAGTATTTCTATAAAAAAGCTACTAATTTTTTATACCAAATTTATCTTAGTTACTGCTATAGTGGGAACATTCCATGTTGCTAGGACAACTCCCAAGTTTCACCAACTTCATTAGAATTCTTATTGTGACCAAAAAATCTATTGTAGCATCTGCTTAAAAGTTTATCAGCTTCTTAGGTTGGTAAAAGTGTTATAGCAGTTACACTGTACACCAGGCATCGCCAGCCTTTTTTGTATGACGGGCAAGTAGAAGGAGCTTATAATTTATAATGAAATCGTAGGAATATACATAAAAATAATACAAATGGAAAGAATGAGATTATGATAAAAAGGTCTGGAGGAAATGTCACGGTTGTTAATTATCCAACTTTCAAAAGATTAAATAATTGAAACTACTTTTGAATGTTCTGAAATTCTCACAGGCATCCCACAACCCTCTCGAGTCCACTGTAATGCCCATGGGCATATGGCTGGCGATTCCTGTAGCAGAATATTATGTTGTGATTAATGATGTCGTAAACTGCTTTTGATCGGCGATCGAGCACTATCCTCCATGATATCTTAGGCTGTGCGAAGTAGACTTTACGAAAGCGTTTTAGGTGATTGACGAAAATGATGATCACTTTTGTCATGTGTGTTTGTCTGAAAGTTCGCAAATAAAATCTCGGAAACTGCGTGATCGATTATCATGAAACCGATGGACCGGCATAAATTTTATCAAACCGTTTTGATTTTGGTTTAGTTTGGTTTATTTTAAGTTGAATGTTTCGAACGAAACTTCAATTCTTCATCTCCCAAGTGATTTTGTAAGGTACTGCTTACGAAAGTTGTTTATTTTCTTCGTTCACATGTAGATGTTACCATATTTCGTCATAAGTAGCCTCATGTATGTCGTCTGTTAGAATTCTGTATTGATTCATGCGATCTATAGTTGTCCTTTACCCCTCCAACCTAAGATCGGGTTAATACCTTAAAATAGATGAATTTTCAAAATTTATTGATCGTAGATCTTGGTAAAACTGCGAAGAAAATTAAGAAATTGTATGACTAATTTGATTGATGAAACACTGCAGTTCGAATAAGCCACAGGTTTTTTTTGCGATTACTGAAACTCGTAGCATATCCACTAAGATTCGCTGTTGGCGATCGAGTCTTTTTCGACAATTTATATGAAGTATACCACGAACTGTTTAATTATTACCGTCGCGTCGATTAACTAGGCTATTAAGTAGTTAGTTTATTATAATGTTGAAGATGGATGAAGCATGTTTCTGCGAAATGTTGGTATCTTTCGACTAATCTGCACAGTACCAAAATAGAGAAAATATAATCTTTAGTGGAAACCTTAAATCTTACAACTCCTCTTTTTTACTGAAATTTTCATTATACCAAGCACATACGAAGGTACCATCCCTTCGGGATAAAGCCAATCTTACTGACGTTGCGTCACCACTTGATCGTGAATCTAATAAGTATTCTATGAATTTTCAGTATAATTAAATTATAATTTTTTTATTATGAAAGGTGCTATCCAGTATGAAAACCTAACTTCAGCTCCCTCTTTAGTGTATAAACCGGAATATGAGTTAGATGTTCAGTTTGTGTCCATGTCTGGGTAGCCCGTCTGGGATCTAACCCAAGACTGGCTGACACAAAATCATATCCGTGTCTGGAGACTTTACCGATATCCATTTTAGCTGTAAACTATTTCGCCTACAGCAGTTTCATCTACATCACTTATGCTAAATTTATTTCGTGTACAAGCCATATAGCAACCTCTCCCTTTACCGAATGCCATTTCGTCTATTTCGTTTCACGTATACCACATTGGACAGAACTGTACCATTGAGTTTTAGATCCGGAGTTCTTTCCGTCAATTTCTTCTAATATCTATGTTGTATTGAGCAAAACTGTATTCTTGTGTTTTATGTAGTGTAAAACTGAATCCTTGTACTTTGTCTGTACATTCAAAGGCGTGAAAACATTAACACCGCGAACATCAGATTGTTCTTTGACGGTTGTCAGTGGAAACGATGGAGTGCAATTCGTTGGCGTAACGCAGAAATCTGGAGTTGCTTCCTTCCTCGTAACAAACGTACATGTCGTCAGGATATCAGTTCACTGTCTTCTAGATGTAGCACTGTGAATTCACATCAAGCCTTGTTCCACTTGGATGTTTATTGCCGCCACCGTCAGAAGGATCTGCCACTTGAGAGCTGCTAAACAGACTAGCAATCCAGCACAACGTGATAAGACAAATCCAGACAGTAAAACGATGAACCTAAGTAATGATACATTTTCGTGCGAGGGAAGCCTGCTGGAAAGTCTAGATGTGAAACCAGGCACCGGTAGGAAAAGTGGTTTTGTTTATTTGCTTTATTTTAAACTCTGATCTTTTACATTTTGTGAAATTGCATGGTTAAAACTTGGAAAGGATTTTCTCTGTTTCCCCAGGAAACCACTAGTAGACCCTATCACTGAGAGTTTGAAAGTGGAATCATGAATGCTTACAGTATTTCTCAACTGTTCGTATGGTAATAGTGATTGCACGGCTAATCGTGCTTCTACGTTTCGTGGCACCATGAAATCTTGCTTCCATTACCGTGTACCTACTGTGCTGCTTGTATCTCTAGCCTGCTCCGAAGTGTTATATTTGTTCATTCTGGACAGTTTAAATAATATGGTATGGGCCACTCTTATTCGATATTAAATCAAAACACCAAATCCATGACCTAAACGCCACGGTTTAGCTGTTTTCTCTTTTGCTTCATATTCATGAGGAGTCGCGTTTGGCTCTCGGCACAAATGTCGACTATTGTGATTTTTTGATTTTCTTTAGTGCCTTTTGGTGAATGCTGCGATAGTATCTTAAAATAAGGCAACTGTCGCTTCCTTTCATTTTCAATTCATCATTAATTTATTGTCCCATAATTCGGATCTATATAATCTGAGCTATTGGTAGCCTCGTTAAATAAATCATAAATAAAAGGACGAATTTATGAGGTGCGAGGTACACTAGTGCCGCTTAATATAGTGTCCTTAAACACTGCAATATATTCGAAAAATGTAAAGTTTATTATGATATTTTTGTCAAATTAAAACAATATCATGGTTGCCGTACGGAAATCTTTATTTAACTTTTAGTTTTACGGTTGTAGGCCTAAATAATATACCATTGGACCAAATAATATTAATTATTTTGTTTGAAGATGGTTTCTGGCTTTCAAATGATTTTTTACCAGCAAATAAAGATATTCATATTGCCTTTTAAACTAAACCAATTTCGCATTCGGTCTAATACGTACCGGTAGTAATTTCTGTCTGAGCCGGAGAAATCATTTAATCAATCATCAAACGAAGTAAGAAGTGGTACTGATAAATATGTAACGTTTTTCAATATGTTAGACTTGAAAGAGTGCCAGTATTTGTTAGCGATACGTGTTTGAAATTGATCGCCGTCTTGTGACGGCTTGATCACATTACGTTCTATTTGTCATCGATAACCACAAAGTATTTACTAAAACTTGGTTAAGTCTATGCGTTCTGAACAAAACAGTTTGATAAGGTAAATCATATTTACTGAACAACGTCCAGAAGATGGATTCTGCTGCCCTCTGGAGCCAATTACACAAGAGCAAATTAAGCACGCACCAAGTCTTCTACCTGCAGTGTTATATTAACAAAGAACGGTCGTCTATAATGTCTGGATAGATCACTGCTCATGGGTCGGATGCCGGCCCTGAAATCCACCACTGGTTCTGAGTTAAACCCGGTTAAAGCATTAAACTCTGTATATTCTCATTGAAAGCAGTTTAGACTGTAATCCGTCTGCCAGAGTGACAGGCGCGAATAAGAAACGGAAATGACACGGATGATGTCGCTGACAATCAATAACCGCATCGTCCCTCAGATGCAGATCACCTGTGGCATCCCATCGGCTGTCAGAATATGGTCAGAGACGACGTGAATAATGGCACAGGAATGAGATAACAGCGACGGTAATCGAGTCCGTAACCTCTTATTTTAGTCATAGTACGTTTCTATGCTGTTGGGAATGCTTAACCTCCTTATTAAGAGTCTTCGACGTATCGCTTATTGGCTATCAGTCATCTAGCTTTCTGGCATTGTTACCCACATAACTGAAGAAGCTACGTTTTGTATGTCCATGGCGACAGAAAATAAATATGAGAAGGAAGTCTTGATCGAGATGTGTTTTCTTTTTCGTTTACGGTAAAGTAAAGTAAAGTTTGTCCCACTATACGCCATGTAGGCGTTTGGGGTGAGTGGAGGTATAGCTCCTCTCTTCCTTGACCTCCGCACTAGATGGGGGTGAGTGGTCAGCATCATGCCCCGGCCGGCTTTACCCCCGGGAAAGGACCCCGGTACCCATTGTGGAGGAGGCTGGGTGGGCCCCAGAGCCGGTCTGGACGCAGAGGCTAGAGGAAAAATCCTCTGCCCCCGTCGGGGATCGAACCCCGGCCGTTTACGGTAGAAGCAGGAACTGAGAACTTTCCAGAAAGTTTCCCTTGGGACAGGTTTTTATCCCGATTCTGTGTAGCACAGATATTTAGGGGAACAGACACAAACTCAATAATGTTATTCTCGCCCGTGATAGTTTTGTTGGATAGTACAAGACATCTACAGAAAGCTACAGACCGATCGTAGGTCACCTTCATAACGGGACTCTTGTTTCGAATTACTCTTGGAATATGGATGGACCATCATTTCTCTTGATGTTTTGTAACATCTTTTATTATCTGGTGAATTAAATGTACGAAAATCATTAAAAATATTTTACTCGCTACAGAGTTAAAAGCCTAGATGTAAAATAATTTTCTTACTGTATCTGTCGCGTGCGTTTGTATACATGTCACAAAGCAGAAGGCTCAAGTGGTAACGCTTGAGCTATTATAGGGAAGTTTCCCGTTTAAATCTCAGCCGGAACGTCGACAGTCATGTTTATTTCGTAGTTTTCCTCAGTCAATTAGGGCACATTCCGGGATAGTGCCTTGAAATGGGTCCTGGCTACTTCCTTACCATTCCTTTCATCTTTACGGAAAGCTGTCAAAATGACCACTGCAGTTCATGTATCGTTAAAACAACACGTTCTATCCCTCCTGTAGCATATTACCAGAATGTGTCACGTTATTAAGTTAAAATATCGTGTAAGTTTCTGTACGAAAGCAGAAACAGATTGTGCTTTGTGTGTTTTAGAAAACAAAAATTTGGGGCAGTACTACACGATTATTTTGTGTTATGTCTGTACAAGAACACTGGAAAACAGTCTCAAAATAACACCTGTACCTGAAAAGGTTTTACCCCTGCAGGTCATACTACTGCTACTACTGCTTCTGCTGCTAGTGTTACTGCTATTACTACAACTAGTACTACAGTAACTACTACTACATTTTAGTACTTACATATATAAGTGTTTCTTTTCTTTTTGCGTTTTGAAACCGGGTGCTTTGTTCTGTCGGAACAGAATATAACAGCGGGAACGTGGGTTGGCCTGCTCTTGATCTCGGCCCTCACCAGATGCGTCATATGTTACAAATATCGATTTTATACTTTCGACTTACTTGTTCAGGAAGTTTTATTTGCCTTAAATACATTATTGCGTGACGATTATCAGAAGATAGGAAATAACACCGGTCTGTAATGTTGGATTCATTTATTCATCCGAAGCGTTCGGTTTGAACCTACAGATCGTTCTGATATAAACCGAAGGGCAAATACGAGACACTTTATGAGTTGGAAAACACGTCGCGTTTGTGGAGTGAGCGTACAGCTCAAGAAAATAAATTCACGGCTTCATAATCGGATTTTCCGAGTCATATACAGAGATTTTCTTTGCTCTTTAACGACTTGATATGTCACCAAAGTGGAAAGTGTTATTTATGCTTTATGTAGAGATACTATTGCACAGTTTATGAGGCGTCGAATCTGAAATTTCAGGCTGTTTATGCGTAGTGAGTTAAAGACATTTTTATGGAAGAAATCAATAGAAACATATTTAAGATACTATGTCGTTTAAAGTAATAAGTAAAACCACAATAAATCTCAGTCATCTACTTGAGTCCAAGCGGATATTCAAATCGCGTTATCTGTATAATCCTACGAAGCAGGAATTTGAACGCCATATTTTCGTAAAATGGAAGTGTAAATCATCGAACATCGAAGAGGTTACTAAAATATTTGCACAAGTTACACGGTATCTAATAAGGAAACTAAATGTTTCATAACTTTGTCCTAAAACTTTTGAGAAGAATGCATTGTCACCGGATATTTATAGCTCTGATTTCATTGCAATGATAAAGTCAAGGAAGCTGAGATGGTCAGGGCATATACGCGCATGGGGGATATGAAAAATAAAAATGTTGTTTGGAAAGCCTGAGAGGAGAAGACCACCCGGAAGACTTTTACGTAGATGTGAAGGGTGCGGATTGGATTAATCTAGTTCAGGATAGGGACCGGTTACAGGTTGCTGTGAATACGGTCATGAATCTTCTGATTCCGTGAAAGGCGGGAAATTTGGTGACTAGCGGAGCACACTATTCGTTTCCGAAGACGAACTCTGCTCCATCCTGTTGGTTACACACGTACTTAGTTGTTTTGTTAGTTACAGTAGATACTTGGTTATAGTTAATTATAGCAATTTGATTTGTCTCGGATGAAGTAAAAATGAAATTTGGGCATATTTTCTGCATACCATTCCAGCTTGCTCGCGACCCAAAACTTATGATGGTTTTCTGTTTTTCCGCATCATGGATTTTACACGCGTCCTTAGCCTGTTATGGTTACAAGTATTAACTCTGTTCCATCCGTACCCGTCCATGGTTTCTGCCTTTCGTTTTATATTGTTAGAGCTGGTTCGAGATGCCGTATTCAGGCAATTTTTTCCAAATGTCGATGTCGGTCTTGTGGATTTTAATGCCGTGTGCTAACGGGTCTTAAATTACGGGTTTCAATTAGGACTAGGCACTCGGTTGGTTCAGAATAGAGAAATATCAGTTGCATGGCTGTTGCTGTGTAGCTAAATTATTTATTGTAGCCAAAGTAGTATTTCCATTGCAGACTCGCTTTTCCACGTATGACCTGGAATATAATAGTTGTTTAGTTTAGGGAATTACCAGCTGCCTATGGGGTTGTATTGGTTGGAGTGGTGTTTGATTAACTTCATGTTTGAGGGTGCGAATACTTTACAATTAACCAGCTCAATGACAGGTATTCACTCTTACCTGAGGCACATTATAGACACACTGATATTGGTCATTGACAGCGTGTTTAACACGTCTAATGAAGGGTCTAGTTACGTGTTTGAATACTGCCCAAAGCATGTTTTCAATGCGTTCTTTATCGCCGAATGTTAACCTACTCGTCGCTCTTAATTCGGGGAATCTGTTGCAAACAGCTGAAGTAGTCGGAATAAAAATCTCAGAGACAAAGAGACGAGCACCGATGAAGAATCACAGGACCAAATCAACTTAGATATAAAGAAAACTTCGGTATTAATTTTTATATTATAGTCTACACGTTGAACTTATTAACCGCTTTTTAATTCAGAGGAAAATCCCTTTGAATCAGTACTGTTGTTGCTACATCCAGTTTTCGATAAACAAATTAACCAGTGGGGAGGAAATATAAAAACGTTTAACTAGCAGATTCATGCATTTTAGTGATAATAGTGGAAAGTGCGCATATTGCATAGCACTCGCTCGTTTATTTTGCAAATGAGAAGATAACTAGTTAAATATTACTAAATAAATCTCCTATGAAGAGATACTTATGTTCTTACATAACCTGATTATGTGTGCGACAGGCGTACTTAATATTAACGCCTGCGTGTTATATGTATGATATGATGCTCTTTTTCATTTCAGCTAGGCCCATTCAAAAATTAAGACCTGAAAACAACGCATGTGGAAACTGTGTGTATTCCAGTACGATTACACATTTCCAGTTTAATTTAAATTCTAGTCACACATACAATTTATGAAGAAAAGGCCTAATGCCTAAATAGTTTCTGTGCACATATGTGGGGGAAATAAATGTATTTGTGACTATCTATGGTGTGGCGGAGGGGAACTGAAGGGTTACAATATATTATACTATGTGCACTGTACAAAACTGGAGGCTGCAAGAACGCGTTCCCTTGTCGTCGGAGGTCCAAATGCAGACGTGGTCAAGCAGATAGATAGACGAAAGGAAGATTGAAATACGAGAGGAACGTTGTAATAAATAAATAAAGAAATTAAGGCGTAGAAAGAGATACACAAAGAACAACATGATAGTAAATAAAATACACAGAAAGTAACAAAGATTAGAAATGAGAAACAATAACCTAAGAAAGAAATAGGTAAAAACCAAACTAAAAAAAATGTTTCGCACCGTTCAGACATATTTTAGGAAATTTCTAGGTAGTTGAAGGCTGCAGTATTTAAACGTGTTTAATGCAAGGATGGCTGTTTTCTGGGTCGTAGCACCGTGTAGTCTGGTAGAAGTTTACCAACGTTTCAGAGGTTCTTGCTGCCTCTATTATCAGGGCGTTGATTGAACGTCTGCTACTGCAACGCAAAAGACAGCCGTTTCGCACTCACCGCCATGAAGACCAATATAAACAGAAAGGTTAGATTGTACAATTAATTTTAAATCAATTCTTACAGATGACGGGGAAGGATCCGTGTAACAAGAGTGGAAATATGTACTCTCTGGTGGGAGTATGTATTTTCCAGAAGCATTCTTTGCTGTATTTCGTACTTCATTGGTGTCGATGTTTAATTGTTGGAGGTTCAAGTAGCCTGTTTTGTAAAGCTTATCATTCTGATAATACATTGTACGCCGTCATAAATTCCTTGCCCTTATATGTATTTATATCTCAGTATTAGCCTTATTGAATTATTTTTAAAATAAAAGTTATACGTGTTAATGAATATTCTACTTTGTAACCTGAAACAATGTTCGTACGACGGATCATTCTGAGGCATTCGATAACGTTGATTTCAGCGTTGACTGCATTTGATTTTAACGTTATGTACATTAGGATTTAGGTTGAATCGGTACGAATCAAGATTAAATTGGTCCATTTAGTTGTAATATAGACCGCTATTACTGACGTTCCCTTAATGTAAATCAGTTTAGTTTCACAGTTGAGAGAAAGATACCGGGAAGAAGAACACGACTGCTCCTGCGTACATTCTCATCGTGCACAGAACGAGATATGGTTAATTTTAATTTTGTTACAAATAAATTCTCATGTTAAATCAGCCGGCGGGAAGCACTTACAACATTAACACATTATCCGTAGTCCCAGAACTAATTGTACCCGTAACAGATTTGTAGATTTATGACTATGAAAATCCGTCAGGAGATTAACCGGATATATATCTCTGAAATAAATAACGTGTGTAAATGTACGTATGTGTGTGAAAATCGTTATTACAAAACGCCTGGAACACTAGGGGATACGTATATCTGCATATGTTTTTGTTTTTATGGGTGTTGGGGTTTTGTTTACATGGACATGTCCTAATGGAAATCAGAACAAACGCTATCGAATCACAAACAAAAAATAAAAAAAACAGCTTTAACCGATTTTAAAGACTGAACTTGGCCATGTTACAAACAGGAGTAATTGACCTACAGTGTTTTTACAGCCGTTTAATTTAATAATCATCAGACTTTACGCAGGAAATGACCATTTACATTCGTGTGAAAATTTATCATAAACCTGACTCCGTTATGTGTTTCAAAAGTCTCGTAGTCTTACGGAACAGCCTTATGTAATAGGCTACAAAATTTGAAATAAATAAATATACCTGAAAATTGATTAAGTCTGCGCCAGAATCATTTCTTATTTAAAATGTACCCTACGAAGATGGAGTGGAAAAATGTTCATGTCCATTTTAATGAAAATCTGCAGATTAATGTTTGTGAATGACGGAGCTCGCTAATAGGGTGCAGACGATGGCTTGGAGCTAGAGGACGAGGCGCCATTTGATACCCAATTTATATTCCTGATTTTGCTTCTTCTAAAGGACAGTTATGTGTGGGGAAGTAATTCGGATAGTGAAATATCTCAGCCGCTGTTTTATCACGTAACCTGAAATACACCGTGCTGCCACGCTTGTTTCCTATTTGCTGGTTCGACGTGAAGCAGACAGACTACATTGTGGCGCGGAGGGAACAGTGTATCAAAACGTCATTAAGCATAATAACCGCATTATAATGTGTCTCCATAAAGAAACATGGCGAAGATAACAATTGGCATCTTACACAGGAGTTTGACGTGATTGCCCATGCAGTTATTCTGTTGACACGGTACACTATTTTAAAGCAGGCCATTGATGACCGCTTCCTCTTCAGTCCTTACTAGCTTATAACCAGGGTTAGGTTAGATTCGTGTGCCTGTCAGTCCCATTTATCCTGGAATAAGGCAGTATTTGCAGGCAAAGCATGTTAAACCCACGGGGAGTTGAGAAATGCATACAAAATTTTAGTATGAAAACCTGAAGGGAGGTTCGTATTTGGACATGAAGGCGAGGGAAAGCAGGAGGATGGAGACAATGAAGTAACGAGGAGCTTCGTAATTTGTGCTCGCCACTTAATATTGGGGTAATTAAATCAAAGTACAAGAATACAAGGTGGGGCATTTGCCATATACATACAAAATTATCATCGCAAAACAATAAGGGATTTGTCTGCTTGGGAGACGTAGACATCTATGAAGGCGATCTTTAGTATTACTGTGTAAGGGTGTGGACTCGGCTGGCTCTTGGTAAGGTCCAATTGTGGGCTTTTTTGAACACATGGTAATGAACCCTCACTTTCATGAAAGCAGGCTATGTTTTGATCAGCTAAGAAAATACTAACTTTTTACGTAATTCGTTAGTTAAATAAGTAATCATGATGATGGCAGTAAGCGTCTTTGAACATCGGTAAACTTCTAGCAGACTACACGGCGCAACAACCCAGAAGACGGCCATCTTCTGTGGATATACGAGTATATGAGACGAGCTTGAAACTTAAAGCGACAGACTATCATTGAATGATGTTGACTACAAGGGAGAGTCATTACAAAAAAGAGAGTTCTGTGTGGGAACTTGATAGACTGTAACTTTCGGGAGGAGAGAGGAGGTCCCTCAGGAAAACAGAACACGCTGGGGTTATTGCGCAGGTATTCAATTATCGCTCCCCGAGATTGATGATTTTCGCTACAGCGAGGAAAACAAACCGCGCAGAGCCTGGCGGAACGAAGGGAAAAATCTATAAGAAGAAAAACCTTAATCTCTAGACATATTGGTGATTTATTTACTGTGTTTTTTTTTTAAAAAATATCTTTATAGTATAACGACAGAGAAATATTTTGTTCAAGCCACATGAAACTCTGCATTTTATGTCAAACTCACAGGATGTTTTTTTTGTACGAGGAAGTTTGAACATACTATAGTTACCGTGAAGCCATTCCAGCAATTCATCTGTCTTTTAAACTTTTTGAATACTGTGTAGGATTTGAGGTTTTCACGGCGGTGAGTTTAAAGGTGGCTCTCTTCGGGGTTGTTGCGCCTGCGCCCTGATGATGGAGGCAGCATGGATGTCTGTAATGTCGGTAAACTTCTACCAGATTACACGGCGCAACACCCAGAAGACAGCCATCTTTTTGAATACCCTGAAATGAAACAATTTTATATTATACATTTTTTTATAATTGGGATAAAAATACGTTGAACATATTTTAAAGTAAGAACATACAAGGCAACATTTAACTATAAAGATACAAACCAAATCATAATTTAATTTCGCAATATTGGAAAGTTGATGTATTGATTACAGTTGGCAATTAACTAATTTAACGACTACATTGAGCAGAATACATATCGAATAGATCATTGTCACTCAGCTACTTAAAATGTCTTCACTTTTTATCCGAAATTTCATTTTGCGTTTACACGAGTCCTCTCGGTACTAACCCCTGTCGAGGTTTAATGAAGCCTGTGAGAAGAGAAGTTACTTGTGATCATTTAGCCTGAAATATCGAAATGTCCATCCAGACTGTTTTTTGTTCTGTACCTTCGTGCCTCTTCTAACACAAGATGCACGATAAATTTTAGGATTGTTACTACCTGCTAGTCATAAAAGGGGCAGTCTAATGTTACACACCGAGTTTTTCGGGCCCATCAGTTAATGAGGAATAATGATACAGCTATAAAGGGGCTAGTTTTCGAGCGGTGCCTTTGTATAGGTTTACGTGTTTTTAAGTGACTAGACTTTCCATTAGTAAATCTTGGGAAACATTTGTAAAATTTTGGAACATGATATTTACAAGACAAAACCAAATACATACAAAATCTTAAAACACATAGAAGAAGATATCGAGGAAACTGTGAGAATCCCCGGAGGAATAAATGAAAACATATTTCTACAATACTACGCTAAATTATGGAATAATGACAGCTATAACAATAATGAAGACGAAATAGTGTATGAGTCACCTGATGACGATGGAGACGAAATAACACTTGAAGAACTAACAGGAACACTTACAAAAACGGAAAACGAACAGGAGAAGACAACCTAAATTCAGAACTGTATGAATATGCACCACAGGAATTTAAACTAAAAATTTAAAATTTTGAATAAAATATATACAACCGGCCAAATCCCAGAAGAATGGAGAAATGCAATAGTGATTCCCATCTTTATAAAAAGGCAAATAAAAAGATCCAAAAAATTATAGGGGAATAAGTTTGCTAAACACTTGGTATAAAATATATGCAAAACGTTTGAATAAGAAATTAGAAAAGTTTTCTGTCTGAAGCCCAAAATTGCTTTCGAAGAAATCGTTCTAGCACTGATGCTGTATTTAAATTAAAAGAGAAGAGAATATAATTTTGAAACACATCTACTGTTTTCAGATTATAAAAAACCTTTCAACAGTGTACTGAGACCCATGTTATTTGGCATATTGAGATAAAAATATACCAAATAGATTACTGACAGCAATACTACATATTTATTCAGCCAATAAAATAAAGATAAAACTTAAATTCAAAGTTATCTGTATCTTTACTGACAACCGAGTGGTACGGCAAGGATGTCCACTATCCCCAACTTTGTTCAATATATACTTGAATAAAATACAACATATTTGAAAAACAGAAGAAATAAAATGAATTCCAATCTCAAGAAATGCAAGCTTAAAAACAATCATTTTTGCTAATGACCAAGTACTAATCTCAACTTCAGAAAAAAGATTTACAAATGTCAGTTTATAAGCTGAATAACTTAATAAATACGTACGGGGTGGCGATGTGGACAGAATAGACAAAGACAATGTCATTCTGTGGCCGAGAACCAACAATATATAAAATAGTAATAGACAACAATATTGTTGAACAAATAAATACTTTTAATTACCTCGGTTGTTCCCTATCATATGAAGTAGAAAAAGACATGCGTGTCAAACTTTCAGAATTTCTTAAGGTTGCGGGTCTTATCAACATGATTTTTAAATCATCAAAAATCCAAAAACAAACTAGAATAAAAATATATAATACTTTGGCACTACCCACAATTTTATATGGCAGTGAAAACTGGACATTGAAAAAGGACAAAAAGCAAAAGAATTACACCTGCTGAGATGAAATTTAGGAGACGCACAGCAAAGTACACTTGGATAGACTATAAAAGAAATGAAGACAAGCTTAAAGAGTTAGAAACATCCCATTTTAGACAAAATTTTGAAATATAAAAACAATTCCCTTTAACATGTTAACAGAATGGAGAGAGACAGACTTCCCAAATTATTAAAAAGCCGCGCACCATATTTACGAAGACATCCTGGAAGACCGCAGAAGAGACTTTTAGACTACGAGGCCAGAACGGGTCAGTATGACCTACCTCTGTGACTGTTTGATGATGATGTGATGACAAAAGCGATAAAATTATAGTTTTAAGGTCTAGATAGAAAATGGGTAGCGAAAAACAAATTCTTAATTGAAAAGTTCAAGTACTCCTCAAATTAAATAGTCTCAATTTCTTTGTGACAGCAGTTTTTATCACCGTCTTACAAAATATTTTAACTTTATCCTGCAGTCTGGTGATGACATGTGAAATATATGTGGCCTACTTATTTTTCTTTGCGTTTACTTGTAGACCAACTTCCTTTCCACCATCTAATAAAGATTCTTTGTTAGTCTTTTCTATATGTATGCTTTTACCCATTAAATTAATATCATCTGCTTACTAAAATTTTAAAAGATGTCACTCTGCATGAACGTGTGGTACAGTGGTTACAGCTTGGATTTGAACTTGGCCGGTTCCAGATTTGAATCTCGGCGTCAATATCGACTGCTCTGTAAATGTATATGATTTCTTTTATTTCATACTGGTTAATGCTGGGAAAGCACCTTAAATAAGACACCATTCCTTCCACATGCCGAATATTTCGTTATTCACATTCATGCCCCCATTCGACGTTATTATCCTACACAGAAATAACGTCGTTAAATGTACCATTACATCGGCGATCGTACTGTGTCAGACTTTTATAAAAAAAATCTCGCTATATTGCTTGTCAATAAATCTTCGATCTGTATTTTTTCCGTATAAATCACAAACCATTATTTGCACTTCATTCATAAATGCACATGTTTAGAAATGTTGGTTCATAAATTCTCATATTTGGATAATTTTGAGTTCATTGAGCTATGGCAAATTGCAATATACCAGATGCTGTAGTAGCGCTGCATGACTACAGATGATTCGATTTATTTTCGTGCTTAAGTGCAATCCGACATGACGTTGACTATGTTGCAGTAATGGACTCGACAGTCAGATCCCTGGTGGCAGGACATGGCTGCTCCTCGAAGACTTAAGAGATCGATTGACTCCACTTCTGAAACTGTGCTGTGTGCTCAAAACACTTTACACTTCGAACGTTTATTAACGGTGCAGCCGTTGAAAGCGCACCAGGATATCTACAAATGCGAACATCCTTGAGTTGATATATACATACACAACTAGACTAACGGCAAGGAACAACATCCTTCTTGAGAAGGAGAATAATAACTTGGCTGATCAATAAGTTCTCCTCCTTTTATGCAACCTGAAGATTCATTACCATGTTCGCAAGAGACTGCCATTGGAACATGAGATGAGCCAGTTGAATCTAGTCTGCATCCTCGCAGCCTGTCTGTTCACTTTCAGTTTAATAATACCCTCCTTACGACTTTAATTGACAGATGGTTTTCGATCTGTGTTTCATCTTCCGTTATGCAGCATGTCCCGGCCGCCCGGTTTTGTTTGAGTTGCGTGTTGGAATAATACTGTACGATCGAAAATTCACACGCCTAAGTCACGTCATGATGTAAACTGAGTCCGGCAGCTGTCTTTGAACAGTCGAAGTGCAACGAGTGTTCATTGTCGAACATTATCTAGCATCTTATTCTTACTAAACTTGCCAGAATGTGTTCAGGGTACATTTCCCGATTATCTGTGCCAAACAAATCGATAGCAATTACGATCGCGTCCTTATTTCTTGTCTGCAGACATGCTGTAGCAGCGGTGAAAATGTTACGAGTTCTGAGCAATCGATTTTAAATAATAAACGTAGTTTGTAAAAGTGAGGAGTTTCCTCTTCTATTAGGCTTGTTTTTAGTGTCGTGTTAACTCGTATCCCCCACAATCTTCATCTAATGCAAGGTGAACCTCTAAATCGGATCAGAAATGGGGCAAACGCTGTGGAGACGCGCATACTATTAACGCTGGATAATTCTGGATCTGCTGCTAAATATGTTCAGTTAATTTGAGGCTGTGGTGTTGCTCCGTCGCTTTGACGCTGGCTTTTCGCAGCAGAGACTCGAGTACAGTTCCGGTGACTTCCATGTGAAATTCGTGGTGGACGAAGTGGCACTGGAGCTGGTTTCTCTCCGAGTTCTTCGATTTTCCGCTTCTAACCATCGTCCCGCTATCGCTTCTTACTCATCTTAAACCCCCCCCTCTCCCGCTCGACATGTGCAAAACTTCAGAAGAACCATAGCTCTTTCATACCCAAGGTCCATAGTTACGGGCTTCATCTCTGGACTCGGAGTTTAAGACAGTGTATTTTTATTTTACACCGCTTTAGGAAAATTTACTGCAGCAGAATTTGATGGGAAGAGATGAGACTGTTAACCTGCTTGGCAGATTTCCACAATATTTTCTTTGGGCGAACTCGACTGAGCCATTGGTGGGTCTACATGATCATAGGTTTATTGGATTTGTAGTTGTTGTTGCAAAGCTAAAAAGGTGTGTATCACCATGTATTTATCAATTGATTTATGCAAGCGTGGTATTTTTCTTAAATACATGCAAAATTGTTGAATACAGAGGCGAAGTTTTCAGCTGTAGACAGTCACTAGAGTAGACACTACTAGCCAGTAATTTTTTATGTATAAAGTTTCTTCGTGTTTTCAAGAATTTTAATACGGGAACGTACAGGTTCAGATACGTCTCTGGTCATCTTAACGCCAACTGCAACACTGCTTCTGTGCTCCACCAGTCACACAAGGGAGGGATTTTGTTTCGGTATCATTTTAAAATATTCTAGTCGTTTGAATTACACTTCAGGTTCAGATAGATTTGTTCTTAGCCAAATGACTTGCACATCTCCAAAATGAATGTACTGTCAGAAAATGCCAGCCATGCTTTCTCACCATGGCGCTTAAAATATGAAGTACCAAACATCTCAGTTACTGAAATTTTGTGGATTATTTTGAACATTAACAACAACTAAAATATATGGGAATAATAATATTGTATATTGTAAAGTGAAACAATTAATATGAATATTATGTGGTATGGGAAGAAATCATTATATTAATGAAGAGTATATAACTCATTGCAGTGAAATAATATTGCATGACTAACGATCATACAGTATTTTGGACAACGAAGAGTAAATTCTGTGCATTGGGTCATCCAAAGGTAAAAGACGCAGCTTCTGTATGCAAAGTTACCATATATATGAAATTATGAAGTTTTTAAATCTGAAGTTACAACACTGACATGAAGCTTTATGAATGGACACATTGTAACACTACTCAAGTTTCTGCCAAGTTTGCCTGCAAGTTGTTGTGAAAGGATGTCAGATTATCACCGGGGCAGAAAAACAGAGCGAACTCATAAGTCTTTTGTGTTGGCTGAAAGGGAAAGCCTAAACGTAGTTTCACTTCGCAAATTGCAGCACAAGAGGGACTCCTCTTCAGCTGGGAGTTGTAAAAGCCATACGCTGTTCCAAAGATATATCGAGCGACAAAGGGGCATTATGTCATACTGTATGGAAGTTCAATAAATGATGATAAAAGAGTATGGATATTTGTGCATTGCGCGCTGAAGACATGTCTGTTGCACGTAAAGGAGCGGAGCCAGCATAAAAGTTCAATATCGTCTATAGTAACAGTCTTTTATTGCCTTTTAGAAGCCATGTTAGAATTTCAGAATTGTGTACAGTATAAAGACTTACTTTATGAAGAATCCACGTGGCTGTTCGTGCATCCAAGAAATAAGTGCTTTCTTGTGAAAGTGTGGAATTAATATACCTTGTATTATGACTGACGGGTATATGAGTCAGATATGTTAGTTCTATGGTACTATTTACAAAAAATAATTTCAACTTTGATGTCACTCGGTGTTGAGATTTCGAGTTGTTATATTGTATTACTTATAACCGACTTCCTGTTAACTTTTCTATTGTCTGTACTTTGTAGGCTTCATAGTATACATTTCAGCGTGTTTTCGTTTTATTTCTCTATATTTTACGTCGAATGACGTTTATTTTATTGTATTAATTTTATCCTCTACTATTGTTTTGGTACTTGGCTCTAATTGGCCTTGTTTAGCTGATGCCAAGCACTTGAATTAATGAACTGTAAAACGCGAGTTTTTGTGCATGTAGTTTTGTAAAATATAAAATGTTACCTAATAGCGAACCAAGAAATTTGTTTACAAATTTTGTTATACCAAATACATGTTTTGTGTCTGATTTCTTTGTGAATTGTGAAGTGATAACGAGGTCATTATTTGCAGAAAAATATTGAATAACTATTCTTTTTGATTAACGGTTCTTAATGCCTTGTTACACAGAAGACCTGTCAAAACCTCGTGGAAACCATCTGTAACGCTGAAATTTCACACACTCAGACAGCCTGGAATGAAAGTAGATAATTCCGTAATTTATTGTGAATGAACACATACACGTTATAGTGTACATGACCGATCTGTAATATAGTACAGCCTATTTCTGTAGAATCAGTCCGACCATTAAATTATCTGAGTATTCCAATATAATACTGGCGATTGGACTGAGCCGGCGTTTGCTGATATCCGTGTATGGAGAAGTGTAATTCTATACTCTAGAACAGGGGTTCTCACCTTTTTCGCTGGCGTATCACTAATTATAATTTAACACATTAAATGTACCACAAACTAAATGCGTTCAGGGAAAACTTATTTATGTTAATATTAACTTTTGATTTTCTTACTTAGTTCGCGTAACATTGGCGTCTAGAACAAAGTTCTGCCCGACGGGTGAACCGCTCAGAAAATTTAAACGCACCCAAATCAGCAGGGAAATTAACAAATGTTACCGCTACTTCTTTTAAATTTAGAGAGAGGCTCTCAAGTAACACAATCTTCCATCATTTATTTTTCGCTGCGACAGCACCGTATTTTTGAAACAGCAGTTTCATTGATTCAGTTTAAAAGAGATATGAACCAAATACAGTGGTTCTTATTTTTTCAAACAAAAACAGACTTTCGTCGCAGCCTTCAAGCTGGTAAGTTGAATGGATTACTTAATTTCAACTTTGTTTAGGCCTCTAAATACATAATTCCCTTTGGCATAACTTTAAGTACATCGCTGCCGATTGAACCATAGATAGCTCTGTTGTGTAAAGACGCTTCAGCTTGTGTAAAAGTCGTAGACCGTTTCAAGTGAATATTGAAAGTCGTGTGGGACAGTAAAAGGATTTTATCTTGCCGATATTTAAGTCAATGTAAATATATGGTTGGTATTACCTATATTACAAAATCCATCTGTTACCATGTTTCTTACCGTCCTCTGTCTGGTTTCCTGGAGGCCGTTGTGGGTATAATGCATAAATTTACCATTGCTGACTGATGATTGATTGTTAGGCAGCGATATTCGATTCAAGGTATAAAGTGGTCTATTTGGTATTAACGAATTTCCTTATCGCACAGCGCCACGGTGGTAGATTATAAACAAGATGTGTGATGTCACGCACTTCCTTTTCTATTCGCGTTCGCATCCTTACGGTGCGTTGTTCGTCTGTCCGCCCGTTCGTCTGTACACACGGAACAACTAAAAAAATATAAACGGATTTAAATGAAAATTAATATCGGGGAGTTTTATTATGACCTGAGTTTAGTGACACGTGCAATTAAGTATTTATTTCGTGCGCTGCACGAACTTTGATGTGTCATGAGGTTGAAGGACCCTCTTATTTTCACGTTGGTTACGAATTATAGCAAACTAGCGTGGCCAATAACACAATGTATCTACTGCAACTTTCATATAGTTATAAGTATTAAGTAAGAGCCTGGTAAAGACTCGAGACATAAATTATGTAATTTCTCGAGTACTGTTTGTTTTATAAGTTAAAGCCCAATGAGAACGAAAATTTTAGTACATTGGAGAATTTTAATTTTAAGAGAACTACACAGCTTTATGTCATATGCAGAATGCCGTTTATTACAATGCCAAGTACATGCTTAGAGCGTTTATCGGGCTAATTGGACGTTAAAATAAACGTTTATAAAATGCTTAGAAAAGCTTATTATGCGATGATAGCATAAGGCCTGCATAATATAAACTTACACGACCTATCATTTTCGAATTAACATTAATTGGTTCTTATGCACTGAACTGTTTATTTAATTGTACACATTTCAAGGGTTTTATATATATTCAATAACGTGGCAATACCAGTTATCTATAATGAACCGTATTGAGATATTGTTGGTGAATTTTAATAAGCATCATCCATATGGTACCAGATATTAATTTTAAGAATCTAGGCATTTAGGAATCAGAACAAATGGATGTAGTTCCTGGACGGACCTACAGATGAATCAACGAACGGGAAGCTACACGAGGAGGATATGGCTGTTGTGCGCACCAGTACCATGCGTAATTAAGATATTTTATCAGATTTGGAACTACGGGACAAAACCCGTCTCAAAATTACATCCGCTACTAATTTTTGAATTTACTTTAAAATCGTGAATTTCTGATAGCAGTACGCCCTCGTTAATTATTATTTTTCGTATAATATCCACCAGCTTATGGAACTAAGTACAGGCAGCGTATTCACAACCTCTGTTCATAGACATCCATTCATTTACTACGGCTAACATGAAACCCTGTCATTAAACAGTCCATGTCGATTGAAATCAGGATTAGTGAATAGCTGTGACCATCACAACACACTCTGTGATGGTCTGTCAATGAGATGAAAAGATAATGGTGCTAGGCTGTTAATGTCTGTCGGTGTAAGAAATTTAGACCAAATGAGTAGGTTCTTCCGGCTGAATAATCAGATTTTCAAAGCTTGTCACATTACCCAAAGTGTCGGATTGCTCATCCCACATCCAAATGTGTTATGACTAATGAGCAGCTCGAATTATTTGCGTCGCAATGGGCTGGCAGGATAAAGCCGAGCCATAGCATCAATGTAATGGCGCTGTGAGTTAAATGTTTAAACCATCTGAATACTTTTTCGGGTCACTTGCTGCGAATTGCGTAACTAAATTACGCTATTTACAATACCAGTAACATATAAATACAAACATACCGGTCGCAGTGTTTCTGTAGTATTGTTTGGTGCTGAAGCAACTTGTTCCCTAACCCAGTTTGTTATACGCGGTAAGTATAACACAACTACATCGAATACTTATTTTAAAATTCCAATCAGAGCACTCTAATGAAACAAGCGGAACAGTGTAGTTTATTTCAATGTGCAATACATATTATGCCCTTTTACCACACAGTGTATAAAATTAGTGCAGGCTCTACTCAAGAGGTTCTGTCTCCGTCGTCCGAACCGATGATGCTTTATTTACGAACCTACTTCACAGACATCTATTAATATTGTGTTTGGAGAAGGGGATTGGCGAAGTGACTTGCCGAGCGAATTTAATTTTGGTTTCTATTTGTTCAGTATATGAAGCTCGAAGCGTAAGTTATCAATTTACTCAGAAACGGCTGGTCGTACATAACGTCTGTACATAGTAAATTATGGACCATATTAAACTCTACTTCTTTTATTTCAAAGATTTATTGGCACATAGGACGTTTAACAAATTGAAACGAAAAATAATGTATTGTGAGATATACTATATGTGTCTGCAACAAAACCTACTATTGACTTTCGTGATTTTCTTTGTCTTGTTGAAAATACATACGTAGTGCTCTTGAGTAATTTGGTTTTGATAATTCGATTAGGTTTTGTATTAACTAGTGGAAACAGCCGTTTGAAATTTTCATATACGAGGGTCGCTCATTAAGTAATGCGACTAATACAACCAGAGCCATTACTAGTGATGTTTAGAAATCTAATACACATTAATGTTGATGGTTCCATAGTCATATCGGTTTTCTATGTCCGCAGTCCTCGAGGCTGTCTAATCTGCGTGAACGAACAGGAATCGTGTAGATTCATTAAAGTTTCAGTTCAATCACAAAGCGAAAATAATGCGTGAGAAACGATTAATGGCACAGATGAATTTAAATTTGTGAATCAGACAGTTTTTCACTTTCTGTTTTTTTTTTAATTTAACGGTAAACAATTTCTGTCATATGGAATTAACTGCTAGGGCTCATTGACACATTGCCTGGTTTTGAAACGGAAATCTTACTGCCATGAGTTTACAAGTGTCTCGTGGGGCACCACGTGTCATATCCCACGTTCGCAGGGAAAAAATAAAGAATGCTATATTTGTTACATGTTGACAACAGTTATTCCTGGTGAGAAATGTTACATTTCGCATGGTTTAATATGTCTGGAAATCGGGATGTCATCTTTTAAGCCATTTGCGCTTTCTGCCACTTTATCGAATCATCATTCAAAGTCTTACCTGATTTAATTAAACGCCGCAACCTTCAGCAGTTGATACAGGGTCGTAGAACTAATAACCTGTCTGCTACATGCCTTATAGTTCTTATGTTACATTTTACTGATAATGTGAATCAGAAAGAAAATTATACGTAGGTTTGTGTATAAAATATCGATACGAATAACATTTTCAGTTATAGTTATAATCTGGATTAGTATGTGGTCTGATATAGTCTATTTAATGTAATGGTCTGGAAAAGGAACGCGTCTCCCCTATTAAAGTTTTCTCCCGTACTTTCTTAATTTGAAGTGACAGAGGCCATCCAGTGGGCATTTGGTCAACGTTCAGTGACAGCATTAACTACTTAGAAATTTAGTGAAGTTAGAATTTTGGTAGCCACAGACTTTGTCACCGAACTTCGAACATTACATTTGCCAAAGAGCTTAGTTGTGACTGGGTCCTCACCGTCTCTAGTTTCCGTTTTTCTTCTTTCCCCTCAGACGAGCCAACCGTGGAAGTTGCGTCTCGAAGTTTCGGTATAGGATTCTGTGATATTTTCTAGGTTTAGATAGACGTAATTTTATCTATTTTAATCCACCCTAAACACTACTGTTAGGAAGGATTGTGAATTGGATTACATCTAGTATAATATTTACCTTTTATGGCAGTGAACGAATCTGTGGATACAAATGTCATTGATAATGCAACAGTTGCTCAAACTACAAAATCAGGTTTCGCGTTAATATCAAATGAAAAAGAAGTTCGGTAATTTGGTGTGCTTGCTAGGAAATTTTATTAGCTGTAGTGAAAATGTATTTCCATTAATGACAGTTAACACTGTTTGTGTACTTTTATAAGCTTATACCACCATAGCTCTGACAAGCTCATTTATGAATATAATTTGTAAAATATATGCATTCTAGTAGAGTACACCTTTCTGTACTTATTCATTGATACATGGCGCAAAGGAATTTGTCTGCTGTACTACTTGTATGCAGTGACACTTCATAATAATCTGTCTACACTCTCACAGTGGGGCTTCATGCTGTCCTTACTCATTGATAGAAATATCGGACGGAAGATGAGAATTTTCATAATTTTAGTTGTTTGTTTGTATTGTAACGATGTCACATCAAGAGAACGGCTGTCGTCTGTGTTATAACACCGTGTAGTCTGGTAATTTACCAACGTTTCAGAGGTCCGTGCTGCCTCCATCATCAGGTAGATCACGGCAGCCATCTTCGGACTCACCGCCGTGACAACCTCAAATCCTACATGTCACACCAAGTTCAGATTCCATTTTCAGTGAACAGCATGCGTCATGATGAATCGGGACTTTTAAGAATGGCGGAGAGGGGAGACGTAAATAAATGAAGTATCTCAGTCTTTTTTTGGTTCTCCCACACTTTCTAAAATGTCGGTATAATAACTTTAATGTCACAGCCTCTGCCTTAGTCGTTCCATTCATTATCCACGAATTAAATGAATATGAATTCAATATCACGCTCAAATTATATTCATAATGCATCATTAAAACCTGCGTCTTAAGGGCATAATGAAGAAGGGTAAAGTGTTTAGTCCTTTGTTACTTCATCCTTCTTAGGTCTAGAAAAAACTTTACAACTTGTTCTCAAAACAACTGTGTCTGTGTGACGAGAGACGAAGAAAGTCTGTTCGTTCTGAGCAAAACAAATATTCTCCTCTGTTAATTTGTAAGGCTGCAAGGTTGTTGTCAAAAGCAAAATTATTCTGTTATAGGACCTCGAATAAATTATACTTAAATGGTACACTGTTTCGGCTACAAACACTTGTCGAATGATGCCAATCTAACTGGCATTCTAAATCATCATTATGTCAAAACTAATGCACACGGTGTGGTATGTGTTGTTTTATGTGCCCATACGCTTGTCTCTGCTGCATATAAATTTTCATTTTACATTTAGAGCACTAGAGCATGCAACAAATCCGCACTATGATGTTGGAGGCATATAAATGCCTTTGTATGTGATGAAATTGTGGTGTAAACTTCTGAAGTAGTGCTTCTGGTATGCCTTGAGGATTGATACAAGCTAATCAGTTGGTAACCTCTACGGGTGTTACATATTGCGATTAATGTACGTTATTGGGTGTTTGTGAGAATATAAACCACGAGATGAAATCTCTGCAGGGGTCTCCGTGACAGCTTGACCATATTATTCAATGTGAATGCCGACAGCTTGCAACGTAATGTGGCCGCTAATATTTTAGCAGTTTTAGCCCATGTTCGTGGCTGTCTTGCTGCGCCATGCGAATAACGGACTGGTAATAAAGTCCATCTAGAAAAGCAGAATGGTGAGGTCCATACGTAAAACAAATCTGAATTTAGTGACATAATCAACTTCTGGAACGCGGGAGAACATGTGTCATGACGTCACTCACAGATTGCGTTGTGTACACGCGCCATAATCTATTTCCACACGATTGAAAGATTCAAAATGTACAATACCGAAATAAACCAGAAGGGACGCAATGTAAAGTCATTATGCAAGTGTCAGTTAAAAACAGTTGTGGATCGTTTAAAGTAGCCTGCAGTAACAAACAGCTACTATCTACAGCATTACTAAAACGTAAACACGTTGTAAGCATAAAACATGGAAGGCACACAGTGAGGTCGTGTCACTAAACGCTCATAATTTTCACAAGATTTGTATGTATTTCAGCCACGTATAATAAAGAAACAAATTACAGTTTTACTGTAAATTTACAAAATCATTTATTAAGCTGAGTTCTCTTATACAAATGACTACTTCCGCTTAACAATTAAGTACGTTGGTTTGTTTGATTTTTACCTTCCGCTTTTTTTTGTTACTATGTGCGAATGCAAAGCGTATATGATTAATTTTTCTCATTTTTCGTTGAAGTATTATACCTGTGAGTTGCTAATTCTTTAATTTGCATTTGTACTGTTACATATAGATTTATAATCTCTGCCGGTTTTGATTAACACTGCACATAGGACGGTGGAATCGGCTGGTTTCTAGATGTCCTTTCCATTAGAAGGAACAGTACCGGATAAGAGAATAAAAAACCCACATATTGACTGAAGAAAATACTGACCATATTGTATCATTCGCCAAGAATATAACTTTGAAAACTAGCCTAGAGAGCTGATGTTACGGCTTTCTCGGCAAGAACAGCCACAAAGTTAATAACAATTTGCCCATATAAATTAAAACAGTGCATTTATAGCAACCAAGAAATCCAGCTGCAAGGATACATTCTTGCAACTGATTTGTCTAATGAGTGAATTAAGGTAACTTGACCCACAATTACTACCTTTACTGACGAAGCCTGGGTTCACGTAATTGGATGTGCGATCATCCATAATAACTAACACTGGTCCTCGGAAAATCCTTGAATTCTCCATGAAGCTCCAGTTCATGATGGTGTTTGGTGTGAAATAAGTGCAAGGCGAATAATTTGTCTTATTTTTATGAGCATTCTGTACGAAGGCTTTTTCACCTCCATCATGCACTACTATTGGTATTTGTCCTTTTGAAACTGGAACAGGCGACCATGAAGTTTATCATCAATCCATTCAAATGGTGTATGTAATCCATGAATGTAGGTTTCGTCCATATAAACTATGGGGCGACCTTCGTACCTACATGTCCGAATGCATCTGAAGTAGATTCTCTGTGCTGTGATGTGATGCTCCATAGAATTCGGCCATTATTTTTATCTTCTTGTTCCACTTAAAACCTAAGGTGTGCAGAACTTGTCATAAAATTGATAACCTTCTGTTGCAATCTCTTGTTCGTCTTAATGTGGCATTTATTTTCTTTAAGACGAGCCTCTGTCCGTCTGTGATATAGAATTCGGCGAAATACAGATTCATTAAGTGTCCAATGATGCCTTTATAGATTTTATAGTCTTCATTTTGTGGGGCGTATAAAATTACGTTGATGTAGCAAATGTAATACTGTGAAGTTTATGAATAATCCGGCCTACAGACTTTTCTGTTACACCTGTAGCTTTGCCTATTTTATTCCGAATTGCCGCAAGATTAATAGGAGTATCAATACTAGCTTCCCTCTTTATAGATTTGTCAACATTACCTACCAACTCCCGCGATTGGTTATAGAGAACTTTGCATTTTAACTTGCTCAAGAGTAGGTGGTATGATCAGTGCAACTTGAATCTGCACATCGAAACATATTTACTCATTGTAGCATAAATAACCCATACACATCCCTTTACCTATGTCACTGGACTCGTCCTTACTATACCGCATCGTATTTACCGCAGCCACGGCAAAGAAATAGAGCGGTTTTTGCCCTAAGGGTTGCCATACACGTTACGAGTTACCGGAAGGCTGGTGTGTGGGAGGGCTAATCTTCCGGCAAACCGGAGCGTGTGTGGTGAATTTTGCTGGAATGTTTGGCCGGAAATCGAGCTCCGATAAATCTGCAATCATTCGATTTTTTTACCTGGAGGTTTACGCGGATGTTTACACGTCGTAACGTGTGTGGGCGGAGACGAGGGTAGATGCAACACTGCCTTGCACAGCTAATATTTCAGTAAATATTTTTGTTCTAATGTTCTAATTGCAGGTATTTGAATCAATGTCTATGACTTACCTTGCAGTATTCTTTTCAAAGAACCATGTAAATGGTTGTGCATGTTCCTGGAATAACTTCCCATAGTGCTTGTGCTGAGATTGCCACCGAGAACTTTAAATCCTCATAGTTCCTTCCAGTGGCCAGACACCTTAGGGTAGCGCGCAACCGTTTATGCAGAGAAATTGCTGTTTTTATTACGTTATCTTCCTTCCCGATAACTGGAGAAACAATGTTTAAAAGCTCCAAGTATGTGTCCTCATCCATTCGCAGGTTTTTATGCCAGTCCGTGGGCTCTAACTGAATTTTATTCAACAAATTTATGTTAGAATATTTTGGTCTATCTAACCAACATTTGACCCTCTTAGAATATTTTAGCTTACTTTTCTTTTTCGACATTAAAGCAGCAGTAAGACCGATTAAAATTGAATCATCTTCACTGAACATGTTGTAGTATCAACTGAAGAATGAAATACTGAGCACAAAACTACGATAAAGTCTGTACGTGTGGGCCCTCAGAGGTTTCAGACTTACTTTCCGACTTTTATCTTTGAAGGCAGGCCTTCCGGTGAGGCGTAGGGTGTGGCCATCCTAAGAGAAAGAAGTAACAAGAGGATGGACACAGTTACATAATGAGGAACGTCATAATGTTTACTCTTTGTTATAGTGATTACATCGAGGAGACGGGCCGAACATTTAACATTTCTTGAGACGAGAAATACAATTGTTTTAATCGAAAAACGTGAAGGCAAGTGATTATTTTGAGTTCATGATGTCACGGCACGATAATATTAAAATATTTTAAATAAATTTGGCGTTAGGACGTGGAGTAAATTTATCATGCGCAAGATTAGGGCCAATAATGGGATTTGGTGAAGACGAATTGACCTTCATTTTCTTTCAAATGCAAAAAATTTATATGCGCTTGAGAATTTACCTCTCTTCTCAGGAGGGATTCCGTTTCATTGAATTAGGTAAAAAAATGCACTGTTTTATGGACTTGTACACAGATACGTCAGAAGCCTACATCCGTCTGTTGTTATTGTTTCCTGTGTTTTGACGGTTTATTTTTTGTGAAAGTTATAGGCCTCTCCATGTTGTAATATGCGAATGCCGTCCCTTTTCTATCTGAAAATAAACACTGAACATGATGATGATAATAATAACATTCGAAATACAAGCTTCTGTATCAATAAGGTATCTTTATTTTAACTTGTCTGACTTGTATTCTGGCTGTCGAGCCTGAGTTAAGTAGAAGACATTCTCACAGAGGCTTTCGTAAATGTTTTTCATCAAAAAATAATTTCAGTGTATTGCATTTAAGTAGGCCACGGCCGCTTCCTTCCGACGTACCATCCATCGGCTGAACTGATCGTTACCAAAAAATGTTACTTTAAATGCGTATTTTTACAGTAAAATATGAAACTTCAGTTAAACTGCACTTACCTTGTTGCAATATCCAGTATAATATCGTAATGATATTGTTTGGATCATTAAATTAAATAGTGAGATATAGTCTAATACCAATGTCACTTACCCCCCTCACACACATATTTATTTATTTATTTATTTGTTTTTATGGAACAAGTAGTCTTAGCTCCCTATCGAGACATCGAACTGAACATTGCGACGCACTGGTTAACACTCCCGCTTCTTGCAGAAAGTTGATTATCCTCATGTTTCTCGTGTTTTCCTCAAAACTCTCCAGGCCAGTTGTATTGCTATAGATAAATATAATGTCTTCCGTTTTTATGGTTCATCTTCTTGGTTGTAATGCCGTGTGGCCGTGTAGGTGGATACGAAGTTTTCAGAGATGCAGTTTTAGTCCTGAAGTGTAGGCTTTATGTTCCACCAAAACGTTGGTTTATACTTACAAGTCCACACGGCGTTACAACCCAGAAGATTAGCATCAGCTAACAGAGAATTGATCAGATTTCGAAGCGACAGTTCCTGGATCTCTGATCACACTGACCTGAGAACCATTCTGTTGCAGGACCAACATGCCAGCACCGACATAAACGATAATGACGACGACCCAATGCCGAGGGACAACGGTGACAACAAGCATGGCACGCGTTGTGCGGGTGAGGTGGCCGCCGTCGCTTTCAACAGTTACTGTGGTATCGGGGTCGCCTACAACGCCAGTATAGGAGGTAGGTCCACACTGAAGACCTGGTAAGTTCCTTTCCTGGGTCTTGTGGTTTATTTTCCCCATCACTTAATATTTCTCTAAAGGTTCGTTAAAATGATCAATTACGCCAATATTATGTTGGAGATCGTCCACGTCTGAAGTGTGATGTACACTACGTTTCGGGAGTTGGTTCTATTCTAGACTTCAGGCGAATGGTTGCCAATATACTGATACACTGACAGGTTTCTATTGTGTTCATTTCGGAAAGGAAAATTTTAGTGGTTGTAGGAAGAATTGTGGCATACTTTGGAATGCGAGGGAATGAAGGACTGGAGAGAAATTATACTGGGAAAAAAATAATATGGGAATATAGGCATACAGAGGTTAGCGCGGCGTAAGGGCACAGAAAAGTTAGACAAAATTGGTGCATATATCTGCAGATTCAATGAGAAATGGGAAAGGACACTTAAAAATATTAAATGTAATGCGTGCATAATTATAGATTTTAAAAGAGGTAATAAACCCGGATTTAAGTAAAGATAATGAACAAGTAGACAATAAAAGGACATGACTTCCTTAGAGGTAAAGAATATGGCGGAAAAGTAAAATACAGACAACAGATCTTAAGTTAGAGATTTAAATTAATGTGAAATGGAAAGAAATTTATTATAGACTATAGGCTAGAGGTATAAATTATGAAGAAACCTTTTTAGAAATTAAGAATATGTACTAGATTATGTAATGCAGCAGGTAAGGGGCCAGTTATTGTTCTCTGAATTGTGTATGTGATAGACTTAATAATATATGATATCATATCATCTTGTCGTCTTCCTTATTAAAGGTTAGTGACTGGGATTGGGCCGATCTAATGATCAGCTCTCTATAATAATATTGATACAGCCCTAAGTTTGATTTCAACCGACGCCACTGTGGCGGATAGTGGGAAATTACCAACTTGGTGATCGAGTGAACTAGAAGGGACCTTAAAAAATGTCGTATTTGTGCTTCTACTTTCACGGTACGGTTTCTGTACCTCTCCCAATCTCTGTAGAGCTGTTAGCAGTAACTTTCATGTTCTGAGGAAATTAACAGTGAAATACGTGACAAACTTAAGGTCACTAATAGTCGTGGTTATATAGACTTGTAGGATCACATGAAGATGTCCTGTAGACAATAAATGAACGCATTTTAAGTTATGCAATGTTTCTTAGTTTTTATCTACATGTTTCCTGTCACTTTTAAATTTTTGAAGGACTTTACCAAGCAATAGACAGAAGTTGATTTTGGGGGTCCTTATGACCGGAGGATACGGCAGGAATATGTATGTAATATTTGTATCTTAGTTACCCACACAACACGATGAAACCTTTCAAGAATACAATTCTAAAGCTCCATAATGTTACTTACCTTTCTACCTAATAATGGAAAACGTATGTTGCTTACTTTTAATACTGATATCACAGTCCATCTCAGAAGTTCCACGATACGATACCAATTTTGGTACTGTAACTGTTGGTTAATTACGAAGTGTGATGACCTTGAATGATGTAATGTTCACACCAAGTTACAAAACAAAATTATTGATTCAAAGTAATTAGAGGAACACGGAGAGATATACAAGAATACAATTATATAAGAAGTATTTCTTCTCCCACAGATGCCTTCTCTTACGATTCCTATTATTTGTTGAATAACATAAATTGTCGTGTTGCTTTGTACCGAATGACAAACTGGAAGTTTATCAGAGCCTTTTATCTTAAGGTTACACACTACCATACATTTTGACAATCTATCGGCATACAGTATTTCAGAAGTCTACAGTGACTGGTAGAAGTTGATCCAATGTTACTGACATGCTCGGCAGCTCGATTGCTACTTAAAGAATGACGATGATGTCGTCTTCAATGACACAACTTTCATACCGAGTTTGTCCAAAATCGGCCAGTAATGTCCTATAAAATTTAATAGAATAGTCAAATCAGGAGACGGACTGACGGACACTCTCCGTTCCATAGGGGGGTTATGAAGGACGACCCGATCTCTTATTTTTCGTCTTAAAAAGTTATGGTTAATTTCATTACCATACGGCTAACTGGAACCAGTTTAAATGTCATCTGAATAGGTCATGAGAATATTTGTTGTGGGCATTGGGAATTAAGACGGTTTCTTTACTGGCGACTCTGTGCTGTAAGGTCAGGTAAGGCCATAGTCCATATTCCAGGTGGACGTGACCTCACTTCCTGTTACAGAATATTAATAATGTAATGCCAATTACATAAAAATCTGTACTAATTAGCTGAAACTGAATTGATGTGAAGTTGCCAAGAGGAGCAGGAGATAAATTAATTAGTTAATTAGTATAACTCAAAATATATTCCGGTCGGATACGTATAGGCGATACCATAGTTCGATCCCAAGTAAATTATGGAATTCCCACAAGTGGTTAACAGACAATTTCTGCTACTATTTCAAGATTGTGATCTTCTGGATTACGACTCCGTGTATCCTGGCTTTATTTGGGAAAAAAATATTTAGTACAAAATATGGGATTCAGAGCCTTGAGAAATCTTTCCAAATGTAACTCAGGACTGGAAAGGTTGTAATCCGTACTGGCATACGGTCATACTTTATTTGTAAATTCTCACTTATTAATCAAATACTCAGTCAGAGACAAATTGAGTTTCCAACTACAAATCATGGGGTTTTGCTTGATTATTTAAGTAATTAAATCAATGTCGGTATGTCACTAGGCGCGTAGGGTCTGTGGTAGCGGAGTATGTCAGACCACCAACAGCAAAACTCGGTGTTCGATACGTATCCCTATGCCAATAGAGGTTCAGTGTACTCTCGCACGGTGTGTAGTTCAAACGAGAAGGGCGGTAGTGTGGAGTGGCATTCAGTCGCTTCATTTAGCCGCGTATGGTTTTTTGTTTAACTCTGCACCAGGCTCTTGCAGGACATGTGAAGAGCGCAGGGAGCCGTCGAATATTAGCCTGTCAACAACTATGTTTGTTCTTATAGTACACTACCATTATAGGTTCAACATATACTCCGTGTTTCGCTATTTCTATAGCTTACATTAACTTACATAAATTTATGTTACATGTAACAAACTCATTTAGCGGCAGACGCGGTGTAACAGAAAGGTGGGGCCGAACTTTTGGTATGGGTTCGACACGGTAAAACTAAGAAAAGTGTTCATGTCAACATGTATACAGAAAACCCCCCTTTTCGATATAGGATGCACTTTTCTACATTTTATAGTTACTGATCCAAATTCCACCGGAATTTTCGACACAGCACTAAGCAAGTTCTGTCATGGACATCCGAACACGTTTGGAAATTCCTGGGGCGTTTCGGATTGTCTGATAGACATCTTAAACTCGCTGCAGAAGAGTTGCTATGGTCATTTACTGAAGTTACATAAAGTAGGGTGTTAAGTGTCTCCAGAGATGAAACTCAGTTGGGTTTGGATCAGACGAGCGGGGGCCACGCAGTAGGCCCTCCTTGATTTCTTCATCGGGCAAGATATATGTCTTTCGAGAGTTACGGATCTGTAATCCCGAAATGCGGTGGAGCACCGTTGTGCTTGAACCACGTGTGCTATAATAGGTAATGAAATGTCTTCCATTTCAATAGAAAGTCATTTTCTCACAAATGTCGATAACTGTTTTATATTAACCTCTGTGGCTTAACATTGTGTCTACCAAAATATTATCAACATTGGCTGAGTAGATTTAATAACAGCGTTAGGATTTTCCTCTGCCCACAAGTGGTGGTTGTGAAAATTCGTTGGTCCATCGTGGCGAAAGCTGCATCTGTAAGCAGCAGTGGATAAAGAGCGTTCAGCAGACATCGCTGCAACATCCATTTACTGGAAATTTAGCCGGACCGAGATCTGGACACTGCAAGTGGTACAGGTGTAACAGCTGTCGGTATAGGACTCTGCAGACGGTCATGTGATACACGTTCAGTTGCTGCTGTAATTTTCAAACAGGATCGTGTGCAGTTTGGTTTCGGATATCCTCCTCTAAATTTGGTGTTTGGATAGACAATCCCCAGTTTACGGAAATAAACTGAAATATTACTGTCTCTCGTAGGCGACGACCAGTTTTGACAAACACCGCCTAAATTGAAGTACCGCTGTGGAAAACATTGCTGAGGAGATGCATGGTCTCTCTGCTGTTGCCATATGTACGCATGCCCATGAACAAAATGCATGTTTTATGCCACATCGTAAGTGTATACAACATATTCGTTTTCACAAACTGAATTATTATTCAATGCTAACACTGAAAATTTGACGTTGTGTACCCCATCACCAATCAAATAATGATTGGTTCCGTTGGTAGGTTCTGCTAATACTGATTTGCATCTCCAGGCGTATGGTCGTAGAACCACGTTGCTGTCTGCTCGTCGTACCTTCGGAGGAAAACTGCGATAGTCGGAGCAGATCATTTTCACGTGATGGAATGGAAAAGAATGGTTTTATTCTTAAACGAATCTTTTATGGACCGATGTTGATATAGCTTTTCTTTTTCATAATTTTTAAATAATATCTGAAACAGCTATAATGCTGATACGGAACCGAGGAATGCAACTTTAGCTGGGACGAACCACTTTTTTCGGACGGTACCACATTTCAACCTCTGTCGAATCGCCGGCTGTCCTGAAAGTGTCTTTGAGGGGAAAGGGAAGATTGGCATCCTCAGTACCTTGAAATAGGCCTTGACTATTTCCTGTCCAGTTACTTCGTGTTCATCCCATATAATGAGCCTCATATAATATGAAATTAATAACCTATACAGTTGATACAGCAATAAGAAGCACCCACAGTAGTACCTAATCCTGTTACTCTTACTCTTAAAGGACTGTAAAATAGTAACTACTGTGCTAGTGTAATGTGAATTATTGCTCGCATTCCGATCTTTCCTTGTGATGTTTTCGTAAAAACCTGAAGTTGACCACGTGCATTTCAAGTATTCGCTTTTTGAAGGTCGCTGTTTAAGAGTGGAAAGAATACGGAAGGTTTTCTGGCTTGCCTGTGAACAGATATCGATTTCAGACGGACTGTCGGTTGCAGCGAAGAGTATTTCATGTATTTTGATATGCGAATGTTTCAAAAGGATTTCCAATCTCAACGACATTGCATTCTCATCGATTGTTGCCTATCATACTTTTCCATTTCAACAAAATTTGGTTTTCATGAAGGACCGTTGTGCTGGAAAATAAGACTCTCACGTGGCACCTATTCAAATTTCAAATCGAATGGAAAAAAGAATTGGATGTAATATTCTACATGAGGACGATTTGTGTTCTTGGATGTTAAAAGTGCCGCAGGAAACACACCACAAATGCAGAAATACTAAAGCAGGATTCTTCAAGTTCTGCCGCAGTTTAAAAAAATTTGTTGGTTTTAAAGTTTATAATTTTTTAGCGTGTATTTTATCTTCTAAATGTTATATTATTACTATTTTTATACAGAGTGGGAAAATGAGAGGGAACACCATAGTGTCTGTGCAGTGATTACGAACTTCCATTGAACCTGTTGATGGCCAAACTGGGCCGAAATATGTACTTATAAAAAGAAAAAAACCAACAAAAAGACCGAACACTCGGAAGAGTGAGTGTGTCGAAGTTGCTGTATTAACAATCATCAAGAATTAGTATGGGGACGCTGCAATTTGAAATGCATGCCTGTACTCTTAAGAGTTACATAAACGTTCTCGTGAAAGACGGAAAATAATGTAGTTCAAGATTCTGAGCTGAGTGTTAATGTTGGTAACACGTACTCTCTTATCTGAATAGAGTTCACTAAAATTGTGGATATGTATACAATTATGTTCACGTATAGATCGAGAAGGGATCCACCCGTTTGTCTCAAACTCACCGTGCTTATGCTTTGAGGGTACCAAAAATATTTTAGAAAGGGCAAAGCTTCGAAAAATTGCACTGAGTTCAAGTCTTAGTGAGGAGGGTTTGTATAGCTCGGACGCTGAGATCAGAATTATTTGTTTCAGCGGGAGATTGCAAAAACAAAGGCCAAGAACTATCGCATATGGAGTCTTGCTTCCCCTTTTAATCCTTTCTGTCCCCTCCCTCTTACTGTGACATATATATATATATATATATATATATATATATATATATATTGCGTCTAGTATTACACTGAGGCATTTCTACTGGTCTAATATGTGAAAATGTGACTGGAATGGTTGCCGAAGCGACTCTTGCACTGTGACCATTTCACCAGTAGCCGTGTGCCTGCTATGAAGCACAGTATCTTACTTAGCGAGATCCCATGATTGTCGCCTGGTTTCGGGAATATGCTTACATTAGAGCGAAGACTATCCAGAGCATATTTCCTTCTTTTCTGAACACATTGATCATGTGATTAGCATTCCTGTTTCGTCTTCGGAATGTACCGTTTTCGATTATCTGTCTTGGTTACAATACCAGTTATGTTGGTTTTTCCTCAGTAGCTGGAGGCAAATTCAGGTGTAACACCTGAAAATAACCACAACCGCTTCCTTTCACATCCTTTTCGATACATCATTCACAACAATCCTAACATTCAAATTTATGTACCCTGCGCACTTGAGAAAGCGTAATTTAATAAATCAAAAAAATCCTGCATTTTAAATGACATGTTACGAATACAGCCAGACATTGTTTAAGTACCGATATAAGTAAATAATATTATTATAAATACTGAACTATATCTAATTCAACTGTATCCAATTACATTCGATTACAGTTTCACCGCATCCAACTGGGATCGAATTGAATTGTTTTATGGTAAGATTATCCATATCGATCGATAATTCAACTAGTTGCATTCCTATTTTGTTCCAGTAATCAACGGCCTGCTTAAATATGTGTTCCTCTCGATCCATTATTGTTTATATCTGTCCTTTGCTGAATGATCCGAACAGATAACACATTCAAAACACTGGCTCCTATGTGATACTACAATATTTATTTGTTTATTTATTTATTCTCGGTTTGTTTAACGACGACGCTGTCGATTGCCGAAATTGTATAAGTTTGAATTATAGTATGGGTAGTGAATAATGAATCGAAAAGGTTGGGGAAGGAAACGATAAATACTATTCCATTTGCATGGAAAAACTAAGGAAAGACACGAAAGAGAAAAGGTGTGTTGACACTGTGACAGCGCAATGGACTCGTACGCGTGGGGTCACGAGACCGAATCCTCGTCAAGTACATTTTTTCTTCTGACGCCATTTTGTTATTTTATGTTGTAGAAACAATAGCTATTCCAAAGTTTTGTATTTTTTCCAAAAAACTCTATTACCATTCATCATTATATGGTTCTACTGAGTGTGACGCTAGTGTCGATCCCACCTCACAAGTTTGTTCGTCCACTATGTTAGTATTACCGTATGTAAAAAATTATAAGCACGATTTTAGGGTATTCTCGAGTGACTTAACGTCCATACGAAATTTTAACCAAATCCGTTATCGGTTCTCGAGTTTAATCATGCTAACAGACAGACATCATTAGCAAATATGCATTCATTTCATGCACATCGTGCAGAGAATGAATAATAAGCGTGCAAAATATGTTGCAAAAACTTTTCTTATGACTCTTGTATTGATGAAGATAGAGAATAACTCCTGCACACAATACAGGCATTTTGTGCCATTATTTGAGGCCCTTCTCAACACAAATGCCGGCCACAGTGGCTGCGCGTTGTGAGGCGTGGTGTCTTACCTCTGAATCGCGCCACGCCTTTCTATGTTGTGTTGTCCTGTGTAGGTAAGGGCCTAGCGACGGAATGATCACTCGTCCAAGGAGTTCTACCAAATGTCTAAAATAGCTTAAGAAACCTCCATGTTCTTTCTTTGACTGTGGAGTCACGAAGAAAGTATTCGCTATGAATGACTGAAATCTAATAAGAATTGATTGATTACAAAATAGCCCCTTCTTCCTTTTAACATTCGCTGGTCCAGTGACAGCTGTTATCTCTTTCTAACGGACTCAACTGAGTAGGTTTCCTTCCCTTTTCACATTAGGACGCAAACAGATCCAGTTTCCGAAACGTTGTGTTCTTTTGAATACCAGACGATGGACAAAGTCCAAGAATTTATTAACCCTGAGTGTAACACACCATCGTCAGAACCCTTTAAAATTAATTTTCATGCGTTTTACAGGTGTTCGTATGTTGGATGGAACTGTGAATGACTCTGTGGAAGCCCGAGCTCTTGGTCTGAACCCAGAACATATTGACATATACAGTGCTTCCTGGGGACCAGAGGATGATGGCAAAACTGTTGATGGACCAGGTCCGCTAGCCCGCAGAGCATTTATCTATGGAGTGACGAGTGTAAGTTTCTGTTTTGTATAAGTAGTAGTACTGTGTTAGATGTAACATGAAGAGACTGTGTGAGCTTATGAGGTGTGTTGTAAGCTTTTCATATTTGTGCTTAATAAAATAACTAATGCACTTGGCTTACATTTTTTTGCATATAAACATGTTTTCATTGGTCTACAGACTTGTCTGCCTTCATAAACAAAAACATTAATGTCTGTTAGAAGTTACAGTGTCTTGTATGTCTTTTCTCTTGTATAGCTTAGAATGTAAGGTCTTCATGGGCTGTGCCATAGCTCAAGTGGTTAGTCATTGGCTTCTTACTATGAGGCCTGGGTTTGCATTCAGGACAGTCCATGGTGGTGTACAACTTGGCACTGAGACATGTTTTTCTCCAAGTTTTCTTCAGTTTTTCCCCATCACTATCATTTTGCTGCTGTTTCATATTCACAAATGTATGATCTAGGGGCAAAACAATGGGCCCATTAGTAGTAAAATTTCTGTGCAGACAATAACAGCCACAATAGGGTCTTCATCATGTGATCACCTTACAATGTGGCTCATTTATGAAAGTATGCTTTTAAATGTTCATGTCCAAGATGTACTTATGGTACAACTAGTTCCTATCAGCATTTCTGTAAATAAAATAATCCTATTGTAATTAAAATTTATATTCATTTTTAGGGTATCCATATTTTTAAAGAGGAAACTAGTTACAGTGTGTGCTTATCTGATATCTGTCATTAATTGGTTCTTTAAAAGTGTGATGAATAAGGAAACAGTGGACACAGAGGAATATACTACCATGTTATAATGTAATTTATTCCATACACTTGCCTTCATCTCGTTAAAGCAAGTGTTTCTGGTGAAAATGAGTGTGGTTTGCAGAAATAGACATTAAACCAGCAGAAAAATACACTGCCCATTTTTCATAGAAACAGTACAAAGAGTTGATATAAAAATACCAGTTAAGTGACAGTGATGATTCAGAAATCATTAATTGGTATTAATTTTTAGGATCTTACCTGTATTTTAAAGACGTAAATAGTTGGTATTTGTGCTTGATATGTCATAATTGGTTCCTTAAAAGTGTGAAGAATAAGAAAACAATTGATACATAGCAATGTATGAGCCAGGATAGCTCAGTCAGTACAGTGACTAGCTACGGGCTGGACGACCGGGGTTCGATCCCCGACGGGGGCAGAGGATTTTTCCTCTAGCCTCTGCGTCCAGACCGGCTCTGGGGCCCACCCAGCCTCCTCTTCAATGGGTACTGGGGTCCTTTCCCGGGAGTAAAGCCGGCCGGGGCGTGATGCTGACCACTCACCCCCATCTAGTGCCGAGGTCAAGGAAGAGAGGAGCTATACCTCCACTCACCCCAAACGCCTACATGGCATATAGTGGGACAAACTTTACTTTGCTTTACATAGCAACGTACTGCCTTATTGTAATGATAATTTATTCCAGGGAAATCATAAGTGAAGACTAAACTCTGCTTTTTGGTAAATAAATACCAATAAAGACTAGCGTTGGGATTGTCTAACATCCTCTTACCTTTCTGCCGTATGAAATTGGAATTTACATTCATCTCACTTAGCTTGCTGATTACAAATCAAGGTTTTTCATTTTTAACAAGATATTCTTTCTGGTTATTAAACTTTAATTCTGCCAGGCACTGCTCATTTTACAACACTTCTATACAGTTTGTATTTGTACTTATCAGCTACAATTGTTTTTGCTGATGTAGTTGGTATTCCCTGTTTGCATCTGATATTGACTGTTCATTCTTCAGCTTAGGAATCAGCAGTAATGTTCAGTTTCATTTTGAAAGTGGGGATGATTACCCTTGGCCTCTTAGTATTGTCGTTTGGGCTCTGAGTTTGTTACATACAAGAATAAAGTAAATGAGACATAAAATTACCAGAGATCTGGTTTCAAAACCTCTCAATAGATGTGTATCTGGTATACTGATATTGCTGAGCAATATGAAGTGACATATAACACGTGAGACATGAGGTAACATAATGATGGAGACAAGAAACAACTACATACATGGAAATAATAGAGTTAAATAGTGGATGACTGATGTCAGAAATGATGGATTGCGAATTTTATGTCTCAACCATGGTGAATATGAAGATGACTGTCTTCTTTGATGTTGTACCACATGAAACTTGTGCCAGACTACACTGTGTAACATCCCAGAAGACAATCTTCTTCAGTGGACTGGAAAGTCAAAGATATCAGTAACCCACTATGTTAGACTTAGTTTGATTTTTCTAAATGTAAAGGTATTTAGATCTTTAAAAAAATATAATTGCTTTTGAACGTAAAAATAAAACAATAATGTTCGTATTTCAGGGGCGGAAAGGGAAAGGCTCAATATTTGTGTGGGCATCTGGCAATGGTGGGCGACACACTGACTCTTGTAACTGTGATGGTTACACCAACAGCATCTTCACACTGTCCATATCAAGTGCCACACAGGGAGGGTAAGTGTAATGTGTATGAGAGGATAACTTCATTTAAATACTAATATAATTAACATTTTGTTGTGCATTGTTTTACAAAATGGGTGAGATTTGATTGAGAGCAGTCATGAAAAGAAACCACAAACACCCAAAAGAAATTTCAGTAGTTTATGTTATATTATGAAAGTTACCACTGTGCAAGTAACTGAAGAAGATCAAACAGGATTTCCATTTCCTATCATACTAGTTTCTTACTTCAGAACAAGTAAGTACACAGAAAGGGTAGAACATAATAGTGTTTGCATATCTGCATCATCCCACCTTTTAAACTAAAATGTGTCTCATTCAAATACAAGTGTTTTCAAAGGAGCCAGTGTATCTGTTAGTAAAGTGACTGGCTATAGGCTGGATAACGAGTCCAATTCCTGACAGCGGTAGAGATGTCTCTCTTTGCTGCCATGTCTAGACCAGCTCTGGGGCCCACCCAGCTTCCTGTTCAACAGGTACTGGGGACTCTTCCCCCAAATAGCATCCAGAGCATGCACGGTATGTAGAATGCTACCTTCATTTCCCTTGTGGCATAATGCTTGCACATACAGACATCATTACTTTATCTGCGTGAATTTTAACTATGATTCTGCAGAAATTATATATCTTTAAAAACATGAAGCATATTTATACCTGTTTGGCTCATCTGTACATTGAATACTGTATATGGTAACATATTCATTTTATGTAGAGACATATATTTTGATATTTGTTGAAGAAATATTAATGTTTAAGCTGGACTGCAGCTTCTTTGAGTCTTCTTTAAATGGCCCTCTGTTTGTCATGATTATCCATTTAAATGACAGTGTCATAGCAGGTAGCACAAGGGAAGGTTTAATGTGAACATGATGTCTGATCATGGTGCAGCTGTGGATATTATGACTGCCCATGAACAGAACTCAATGTTAGAGACTCCAGTTGGTAAGGAACAAGTCTTTGTTTGTGGATATGCACACACATTCTTTGGTCATCATCATATATTGCCACTTTTATAAGACTAACTCACTGAAGCTATTATTTTTTTATTTGGCATATAAAATAACTCTTTTGGTATGATACAAATAGATGTCTTTTGATTTATTATGTCCAGAATGTTATTCTGACCAGGAAGATCATTAATTAATAAGGAGAAATCGATCACAGAAACTTCGTACTATCTTGTAGGTCCAAGGCTTCATTCACGAATCTGGCTCTCAGTTTTAGTCTTTCCAAGCAATTGTCTGAACGTAACAAGTACTGTTTTTCAACATAAATGTTTATATTCGTCCTGATGTGTCATGTGAGCAGATACAAGCCATGGTACTTAGAGGAGTGTTCCTCAACTCTCGCCACCACATACAGTTCTGGCACCCCTGGACATGACAAAAGTGTGGCCACTGTGGACATGGATGGCAAGCTGCGGCCAGATCACATATGCACTGTTGAACACACAGGTATGGCAAGAAATCTCATCATGTCCCACATTCAGAAAAAATTGAATAATTCACATAATGGTGGTGAAATATGATATTTGAGAAGTTATGTTGGAGAAATTACAGTGGGTAATGAAATCAGTTTCTCAGTGCTATTAATTAGTGCTTAAAAGCAGGGAAAAGAAAAAAAATTATGGGCAATAAATAATTAGAAAAGCTTGGATTACTAGTGTGTCAGGCATGCATAAAAGGAACTTATTTTATCTGAATAAATATTTAGCATGACATATGTCCATATTATGCTTTAGCACAACAATTCTCTACACTCATATATATTACATTCTGAAAAAAGTTATTGTGCTGTGTAATGATGTGAGGAACTACAAGATTATCTTTGAAGAAAAGATGACCTAACAATTAAACTTTATGAAAACTGAATGAGGCACTTTCCAGTTATAGTCGTTCGTGTAACTTAGGAAATCTCTGATTTCGTGAAAATCGAAGGTTCTGACATAATACCATTTGTATTTAAGGAACATCTGCATCAGCACCTCTGGCAGCTGGTATTGCAGCCCTAGCTCTAGAAGCAAACCCAGGTCTTACATGGAGAGATATGCAGTACAGTGAAACCTCGATGCATCGTTTTCGGCGGGGGTGGGAAATAAAAACGATAGATGCGGGAAAACGATAGATGCGGGAAAGCATTAAAAATTTAAAAAAAAAACAATGTTTGTCTTTCAAAGTTACTTCTTTTTACCAAAAAAGTCTTTAATGGACAACTGGTTTGTCGAAACTTTACGTTTTAGACCAAACAGAGTACTTTCCACGTTCAAAATGTTTTCCTCGTCACGTTCGCTAATATTATGGGCATAAAAGAACGACTTCAGTTTTGCCAATGCAGCGTGTGCTTCGGCAAAACTCGGCACAGCTTCGGGCTCGCATTCGTCGTCTTCCTCACCGCTCCCACCCCCTTCGCGATCGTCACACAACTCATCAATCGTGTCGACTCCGCATGTAGCAAGCTCGCTGTCTACTGCCGCGTAGTCACCAAATTTAACCACGTCTTTCACGGCGCCAAATCTATTCCAGTCTTCGTGAAAGCCATCATGCTCATCCACACTGACGTTAGAGTCTGCTTCTGCGCGAAGTTCACACCCGTAGCCACCTTTGTGAAAACAATTCAGAACAGTTGGTTGGGAGACATGCCGCCAAGCTGCCACTGTGAAATGAATTGCTTGTAGCACGTCAATTTTCATGTTGACATCCTTCCCAGCATCCATTGCACATACAGCTGTTTGCACAAGGCGCTTTCTATACAACTGCTTGAAAGATTTTATGATGCCCAAATCAAGCGGTTGCAAGACGCTCGTGCAATTTGCTGGATACTGCACGACTTTCACATTTCGTAGAAATGTCGTGTCCTTCGGATGAGCGGCACAATTATCAACAAACAGCAAAATCTTTCTGCCTTGTGCGCCCATGGAGGCTTCCAGAGAACTTAAAAACGCCGTAAAGATGTCTGTTGTCATCCAAGCCTTTTTGTTGGCGTGATATTTCACCGGAAGTTTTTTCATGTTTTTGAAACAACGCGGTTTTCGTGATTTTCCAACTACAATCGGAACCCGTTTGTCACTACCGTCACTGTTAACACACAGAAGAACAGTAATTCGGTGTTTTGCACGTTTTCCCCCGTGGCAAGATTCACCTTTCAATGCCAGCGTCCTATCCGGGAGGGCGTTGTAGAAAAGTCCGGTCTCATCCGCATTATAAATGTCCCGCGGCTCATATCCCTCCAGCAGTGTTGGCAGTCTCTCGAGCCACAGCTCCGTTCTTTCCACATCCACAGCAGCACTTTCGCCGGCTAACTTCTTGTAGACCATACCATGTCGTTCTTTAAACCTACTAATCCAGCCATTCGACGCTGCAAAATTTTCAATATTCAGTCTTGCGGCTATCGTCTTGGCTTTTTCCCGCAAGATGTTGCCATCAACAGGAATTCCTGAGGCCCGCGATTGCTGGTACCAAGTGAAGAGGACACTTTCTAGCTCACTGAAAGTTGATTTTCTTCCGGATTTCCTTTTTTTGCATGAATTACCGCACTTGTCAGTTTGTTTTCGGATTTCTTTCTTCTTTGCAATCATTGAATTTAAAGTAGATGGTGCTAATCCAAGGCGTTTAGCAATGTCGATTCTTTTTTCAAATGGATTCTTCTCCACTTCTTCTATGATTTTTAATCTTTCTTGAAGAGTTCTGACTTGCTTTAGTGGGCGAGACATGGTACAGGAATAATAACAAAATAATTAACAGGAGTAAGAGGAATAACAAAATATTTACGGGAACAACAACAAAAGTATAGACTGGAACATAACAGGAAGAATGGAAATACTATTACTGCCGAACACGACGAAACGTAGCCGTAGAAGACCCTGAACCGCTGGAAACGAGATAAACCAGAAGAATGAAAAGTGCCGCCAGCCTTTCCTTTGTACTTGTAATAAAAGCATTTGTGAAGAAATTCACACTGCACATGCCATCTGGCATCGCTGGAACGAAATATGAGTGCACCCTAATTAAAATCGTAAAATTTCTGACAATGAGCACCGCCATTTACTCCAACTATCACCCCTGCACCGCTGACCCTCATTCCAAAAGAATGTGCTGGTTGGGCGACATAACAGGTTACCGCTACTGTGTATTCCAAAAACATTATGCGTCTTTCGGTATTAATTTATCTCTAAACCCAGCATTTTAAATTCTCAGAAACGATCATTGCGGGAAAATTGTGGGCCGGGACTAAGGTTTTTGAACGATCGATGCGATAAAACGATAGTTCGAGGAACGATAGAAGCGGGAAAATGTAACATTATTTTATATGGGATGTATTCGGGACCGAACAAAACGGACGATGCATCCGGGAAAACGATAGTTCCGGGAACGATGGATAGAGGTTTCACTGTAGTTTAATTGTAATCGTGGGATAGAGACAAGAAAACATGCGTAGTGTAATGTGACCAATCTTACAGAATGGACCCACATAGACTGCTTTACTCAGGCCCTGTGCCCCTCTGGGAATGGCTTCTCCTAATGAAACATCTCATGTGCAATAAATCTGGAAGCACTGGCAGTAGTTACATAGTAGAAATTCACTTACAGTGTTAGGAAGACACTGGAAAACTTGCTGGGAGGTCAGAATTTCAGAAGACCATGACCGGACAACTTGAAATGTCCTGTCCACTAAATGTGACATAGCAAAACACTTACAGAGAGCTCTACAGTTATATTTACACAGAAGACTTTATTTCATGATCCTTGTACATACTCTCTTGAAAATTGAAGGGTCTTTTGAACCCAGGGGTTTTTGTGTCAAGCTTCATTCTGCACTAAGCTCTCTGTTCCATACCATTAATGCTTCTAATTTATACTACAGGACACCGGGGTACTTCTGCCATACTTCCTGCTTCTCGATGACAGCATTGTCGATGATGATGAAGACCATTTTGGTGTGGATGCTCGCCCTCAGTTACCAGGCACTCAGCCTCACAAGACTGGTGGCACTTTCAAGGTCAGTACAAAAATTTGCAATATTATGTGTTGGATGAGAATAAGGTCTATCTCTGGACGTTCTATTACTTTTAGAAACGGTGCTGAACCTGAGGGCCATGTTGTTTAAAAGTTACATAATAAGGTAAATGTTGGTGTTCTGATTGGCTGATATTTGTGCACTGTAACTCTGGTATGGTGCACAAGGTAAGATTCAACATTCACATTTGGTTCATGCATATAATAATTTTCGTGACTGTGAATTGCAGACAGTGATATCAATAACATAATGGGTTGTTAACACCTTGTAAGTACAGTCTTTTGTAGAAACTGAGAATTTGCTCAGCTGCTAAAGAAATTAGACATGTCTAACATTTTTTAACATATTAGAACTTTTCCAGTGAGGCGCTTGTAGCACCCCACCTGCCGTCCAATATATCTGTAGCTATTCTATATCTGGACGTCCTCTCATTCCGCAGGATATTGGCCGTGACATGGGATCCACTTAACATGTTGAAAATGTTTAAACATACCTTTTAAGAAGGTAGCTGTCCTGTGGGTTGTAATGCCATCATGTGGTAGAACATTACAGACGTTTCAGAGGTGTTTGCTACCTCCGTCATGAGGGAGATGATGATGGATGAAATGTGTGTAAACTTCTACTAGACTACATGGCACAGCAAACCACAAGAAACACATTTTCATACTCATTGCTGTGTGGACCTGGAATTATATGTTGACACATCTATGTTCATATTGTGAATTACACGGGTGAGTGAGGTCGGATGATGAACTCTGAGATAGACTGTATTGAACATTCAGAGTTAAACACAACACAGAGAGTTGTTTAATTTTCATGAGCTTAGTCTTTGTTTTACAGTGAAGATAAAATTTTATCGTCATGTTTTCAGAGACATGACATTTTTCTTGTCTTATAAACACTTGAGTAAGGACATTTCAGTACATATTAATGTGACTTGTATTATATGTATTGCAGATTTTCTCATTTTGTCACCTTCTCTGGATAAAATCCACTAGCAGCACCCATGCACAATCCTACATTAGTTTTTAAGCTTGGATCTGATATATGCATTGCAAATTATAATGTTGGGGAATGGTGCTTATTATTTTTCCCCACACAGTCAGTTATATATTTTATTACTTATGTTTGATAAAATACAAGAAAGTAACAAGTTACTTATTATATAAATGGCTGCAGGCTTCGACCATATTTAACCATTCTCAGGCTTTACCAAGAAGTATTAAGGAAAGGATTATGTGTTAGCTAGTGTAATTTTGCTTGTCTGCCACGGTAATATACATCAGTGATCAAAATAATGTGATATGTGATAACTACTGTCCACAGACCAGGAGAAAAGCCCTGCGGGGGGGATGTCGTTTCTGGTGCGGTGCGGGGGGAATGTTTACTGCCTGCTGGACTAGAGGGCTGCTATTGGTGGGAAGTGCGATACATCAGAGTTTAAGGCTACTACACACAGACTGAAAACATCAAGCAGTTAAGAGTAGAGTGTAGTGAGCGCACCTCTAATATGTTCTGCGGTGTTGCGATAATATTCTAGATTAAATCACTGTGCCACTGTGAGGTAATCTTAAAGCTGTACCCATTAGAACACATGAAAGCCTGTCGTCTGTTGTTCGTTCAGTGGTTGTGGAACGAATGCTTTTAGGATGGGTTGTCACTCGCCACGAAATCTTGCGCATGCGCGTTTAACGAATTCCTAGCAGGGATTTTCTCCTGGTTTGCGGACTGTATATTACACAGAACAGATTAAGATTGAAGATACATTTAGTTTATATTTGCAACCTTGAGGGTCCCTGGAATATACTGTTTTCCCTGTAAATGCGGCAGAGTGTGTGTTGGACAAACTGACAAAAAATTGGGGCTTAACACCAATGGAGAGCAGGACCAAAAAGCACAAACTTCTGACTCTGCCCACCAGCTGTGATTGGCCAGGGTCCAACCATGAGCACTGGCCGGGCAGGTGTATATATGAGAGACAACCACAAACCAGATAATCTGGTTACATCAGAATACTCATGATGGGAACAGAGATGGTCCCTGAGACATCAGTTTCGTTTAACCACCTGATGTGGCAGATCATCTGAAATTTTTTTTATTGAATTCTCAATTTATTCCCAAAAGCATAATTCCATCATGGCAGGCTGTATTCATCAACTGACCTAAGACAAAATTCACAGCTGCTTGGTTCATGCCAGAGCTCGTGGTTAGTAATTGAATTCTCAATGTGGGAGCCTGGGTTGAAACCCAAGGCAGTCCATGTGGGATTTATGGTGGACAAAATGACACTGGGACACACTTATCTCAGAGATATTTGGTTCACTCAGACACTAGATTAATATTGTGTGTTGCTTCGCATTATTTGTGGGCTGTAATATCAGGTTTCTATCAGATGCATTTCCAGACAGGCAGTTTCTTCCCTCACAATAATAGTAATGCAGAATGTTTCAATATTAAAATCAAAACATTACGCAATTAAAATCAATAATTTAAAATATAGAATGGCCTGTGTGTTGTATAAAATCTATTATTGCCATGTGTAATGTAGCTCTGATGTTTCTACTTTATCAATCCTAAAGAAAACTTGGGACCAGCTTTACATGGAGAGTTAAACATGGATTCTTATCAGATGACCATTTATTATTATCATAAATTATTTTTCATGTCTGTTTGTATACAGTTGTTCCGTTGGCCCACTGTGTTATTATCAGCGGTGTACCGATGTTCTAGTTCTGTGTTAGCTGCAGTGATATACTGCGATAATGGGCTATTTCCTGGTGTCCTGACTCGTTTTCTACCTTAATCATTTTAATTATTGCAATAATAATTTGACAGTGCCCATAACAGATATACTAACCAGCCATGTGGACGGTCACACTCATTGTCATTCTGAAAACCCTATCTCACTGGGAGAGCGTGCAGTTCAAATGCAGCCGGGAAGAAGTCAAGCAGTTTACCCAAAGTCTTACTAAGTATTGTCTCAAACTACAGTGAACAACTAATTGAGTAAATAAAGGACCAGGGAAGAGCTAAATTGCCATGTATATTTTGCTTTATTCTTGTGCTCCATTTTCTTACTTGAAAGTCACTTGTGTTTGGTGTTTAGTATTTAGGGATGCAATTGAAACGCAACCAAAACAGGTCACACCGGACTTGAAATTTCCTGGTAGTCTTACTGAACCAACTCTGGTTGCTGTGTTCATCATTAAATTATATTCCAGATAGACTATTCCTACTGAAGCAGGTGAAATGTCCACAGGTAAACAAGCAACTGTCAACTGAGGTCAAGGTGTGACTAGCAGTGAGTTGAAAAAGATTAGTTACAGGACTTAACAGCAGGTGGCATCTAAGTCAACCGGAATGGACTGGATATTTCTGTTGAATGTGAAATGCAGATTGCAAGAACAGTTGCTTGAAACTTGAGTTGTCATTATAGTGTGAACACTCCATAAGAAGTGTGAAGTGTTTTTTGAGCAAACAACTGCAAGGAACTGACTGCTGTTTTTTTCTTTTTGTGAACAGAATCAAGTGACCCACTTAATGTGAACCTCTTGCTGCACCATTCAAAGACCAGGTGAGATATCTTATTTAATTTTAGAAGCAATCTACAGTGTAAGACTAATGTTGAGACTAGTGGGGTGAAGGAGGAAGGAGAAAAGATAGCGTCTGCCTTTAATGCTTCAGACTTCCTGCATTCCTTGCAAGTCTCAAGATTACAGTTGCATACTATACTTACATCATCCGTTAACCAACATTTCTACAATTTCATATGTGACCAGTCAGTGGAACTCGGTATTGATATTCTAGATTGTCACATCATGTAAATGTGCAAGTAAATGCTTACATTTGAGAGTTACATACTGCCTATATCATAAGCTGTGTTGATGGAGTAAATGCTTCTTAGAAGCTTGTATCTCCCTACAAGTTTGCACAGCATTTTCTCCAAAAAGATTGGCTTCGTCCTCAAAATGCTGAGACCCCCTCAAATTTATCATAGTGAAAGTCCCTCTATTTTCTGTACATCATTTGAAACTAATGCACCTTCAAGGTGTTGCATAAAAGTGTACTGCAGTCTGGAATCTCACATTTACAAATATGAAATGTCATTCCAGTCTCTTCCTGTGTCAGATGTCCTTCCAAGGACATCTTGGCTGTTTCAGTTCCAGTAGTTATCTTAAAAATTTCTTTGGCTTTTTATTAGTTTTGTTAAAACCATCAGTTCTTAATATTTTTCATTCTCCGTTAATTTCAACTGCCTGTATCACTACTTACAGTTACCTCAACAAACACAGTTGCAATATTTATGGTTACAGCAGTCTCAAATCATATTTATCTTCTCTTAGTTTCAGTTTGTGAATATAGTGACTGAAATCACAACGTTCATATAGTTGTGTGTCATGCGCCGGAATGACAGAGAAGAGTGGGCTATTTATTTCAGAGTGCCCTGAGTTTTTACCCAGTAATGTTATTTTGTGTTACATTGCTTAATCTGTTGGTTTGCCCCATTCAGCGTTATGGTTTATTTACAACAATATCAGTAACTCGGGATTATGTGGCTTCTTGTGATAAGACGATCAGTGAATGATGCACTGTAAATGGTGTACAAGGAAGAAGATTTTACATCACTTAGGACAATATCCAATATTTTCATTGACTGAGGAAAACCAGGAACGATCCGTACGAGTATAGCTGTTGTCTGGACTGAGATTTCTTCAGTGTAGTATTCAGACACATTTAGTATAAATGAGATTTTAATATTGACGTTCCTTGCATTGTTATGATGCAGCTATGAGTTGGGCTGTGAACTATATAAGAAAATTGGCATGAAGGACACATATCTAATGTGAGTACCTGCACTAATAAATGTATTAACTTCCCAGAAAGGTGCTTACTGAGCAGGTTTACTTTAATATTTTGGCACTCAATGTTTTCTCACTATCTCTCAGCCTTTGCCCTTAAGATTTTACTTATAGAATTGGTTTATCTGTTCACAGAATTTATTGTTTCAGGTTACTTAATTAAGTAGGATTTGAGGTTTACACAGCAATCAAGGTTTTGTGAATTAAGGTACAATTTGACATAAATGTAGTTTATTTATTCATAAATAATGAGAAATGTATTTCTTTTCACTGTAAAGATTTGCGTTCAGATATTTTGTCCACACTGAATTTCTTAATGCAAGTTTGAGTATTCTCATTTATAAAACTGTGCATGAAATATCTGGTGCTGTCTTCCATCACTAGTGCCATAACTTGTCCAGGTGTTTAAGAAACGCCACATACACTTCTAGCTTATTGTATACAAAATTCTTATGTGTTGAAATTCATTTCATTTATTTAAGTGCTTGACAACAGCCAAAAAGGCCATTAACAGTCAAGCACTAACAACAATACAAAAACAAACAAACAGTGAACTAAAATGTACAATATTAATAATGATAATAATTCATTAATTTATTGCAAAATAATTAACAAGTAAATTAGCTAAATAATGTGCCTAAGTAAAATAATAATTAAATTAAAATCACGTCAGTTTTAAACAAAACATAGACAACATACATAATAATAATAATAATAATATATTTATATTCCATGGATCCATACCACAGTCAGAAGACAATTAGGATGTGGAAAAAGTCATAATAATAAGATATACTAATTAAACAATAAAAAAGAACAATGATTATTGTTTAAAACGATAACTGACATCAATAAGCTTAATATGATCTTCGTTAATGATGTTGATGCTCCTACAGACTGCATTGGCAGCAGAAACACATCTGGCTTTAAAATTACGTTGTGCCTTAAAGGTAGAGTAGTCTCTGATAGACCTAGTGGGTATGCAGAGACTAACTGTATCAAAAACTGACAAGCAACTAATTTTGCCTTTAAGGACATTAACAAGGAAAAGTGCATCCAGAAGCCTCCTTCTTAAATGCAACGATATGTATTCTAATCTGACTAAAATATCGTCATAATTATATGCACAAATGCCAATAAAAATCTACTATAACATAAAGCTACAAATTTTCTTTGTATCCTTTCCAACTGAAAGGAGTTAGTATTAGTAATAGAGTTCCAAGCAACAGACGCATACTCAATTTTAGAACGAACTAAAGTACTGTACAAAACCAAAAGGCTATCAAGGGTGGAGAAGGAAGCAATGTACCGAATTAAACAAAGCATTTTGAAGCTTTGTGAGAATATATAGTTGATAAGCTGTTAAAATGTTTACAGTCCAGTAGAATGCCAAGATCTTTAACATACTGGAAGTGTGCCACCAGGTTGTTACACAATTTGTAATTAAAGTAAATACTGTTTGTCTTTCGGGTGCATGATATAACAGTCGTTTTACTTAAATTTAAGTTGCATACATTAACAAGACACCAGTTTTGTATGGACCAGATGTCTTGCTGTAACAGTTTGCAGTCATCAACATCACTTATACTACGAAATATCTTTAATAAGTCATCAGCAAGTAAAAAGCAGTGAGAATTATGTATGGAGTCGCAAATATCATTGATAAATATATTAACAGGAAAGGGGCCTAGGGTGGAACCATGAGGCACTCCACACTTAACACGATATGGAAACGAAAGAGTTCCAGAAATACGAACAAGGGATTGTCTGTCAGAAAGATAACTATGGAACCAATCAACATAGCTAGGGGATAGTCCCAAGTTACTAAGTTTCCGAAGAAGAATATTGTGAGGAACCAAGTACTGTACCACAGGTCCACAAAGCGAAATCTGCCAGTTGGCAGCACTGATCACCGCCTTCTGAATACCGACTCAGTCTCCGCCTATTCACTAAAGTCCGCTACATAACCTCACTTAAACGCTATGTATTCACTCAAATTTCTTATAATATTACTCCAAATAACTCGTCACGAACAGCTCACCTTAGAACCTGTAATATATCACACACTGAAACATGGATCAGCCCTAAAAAACAGAATTCAACATCCGTAGATACGATTGGTGTCGTAATCCGGTCATGAAAAAACAGCCTAGAGACTAGCTGCTCTAACTGATGTTTTCTGTGCATTTCTGTATTCTCCTGAGAAAAGTAATGGGGCAGAAACTTAAGAAGGGTGATGGCCGTTTCTATCCAGATTCTTACCTATTAATTGATGAACCATCTACCATTTGGTATAGGTGCATAATATTTTTTTTAACTCCAACATTTTGTGTGCAGCAAGATCCGCCAATGTGGACTACCGGTCAGAACGCTAGCCTTGTAAACCTAGGGTCCCGGTTTCAATTCCCGGTGGTGCTCAGATTTATAACTTATGTTGGTCTAGGCATCACGGAGTTTTCCTCCGGGGGCTCCCCCGGTTTCTCCGTGGCATCCCAACAATTACTCCATTCACACACACAGAAGAAGGCAATGGCAAAACACTTCTGGGTCATCTGCCAAGAACGTATATGAACAGGGCCCAGTCCGAGAAAAGGATGGAAGGATCCTGTTCATATGGACCTGTCGTCAGACAGAACACTAATAATAAATAAAAATCTTTTTAATATTTGTCACCCTGTTTCACATGTATCACAAGTAATGTTTTAGGTGTGATATTCTGTTAATGTGACTTGTTTAGGGAACTGGATGGAATGCGGTACCGTGGGGTGCATAAGGTTGACATGTGTTTGAACAAGATATCACAATGTTATCCTGGAATGCAGAGATAGTACACATGTGATAATCTTGTAATGTTTAAGCAATTGATGTATCAGTAAAACTATTTCTCTGTGATGTGATATATTATTATAGGTCAAATGCTTTTAGATGGAAAATAAGGGCTAGGATTGGTCAAATTAAAATACAGTATTGGTATTTTTGGTTGCAGTCTCATTTTTATTCTTCTCATGTGTGTGCCTAAATTGTATTGAAATTGGTTTTTATTAACCTTCTTGCCAGTCACTTATATTAGTACACACAGAGGGACACTGAGTTCATAAATCTGTGATCCTGATTCATTACTGTAAGGTTTTGATCTCATTCTTTTAATTATTTTTCTCCTTACTGATGAAAAGGACTCATAGAACTATGGTTCACAGGTTTATAAGAAGATAAGATAACATGTAATATACCAGCCAAAATTATTACCACTTTATGTAAAATGATTTGTAATGTAATAAAGCCAATGCTTTTATTATAACACCATATAAGAACAGCAGCTGACATTAGGTGGCTTAAATTAAGGATTGTAGAATGATTGGGTGGCAGGGTAGCTCAGTCAGAATAGTGAGTAGCTACAGACTGGATGATCAGGGTTTGATCTCTGACTGGGGCACAGGGTTTTTTTCTAGTCTCTATGTCCAGACTGGCTCTGGGGCCCACTCAGCCTTTTATTCAGTGGGTATCATGGTCGTTTCCTAGGGGTAAAGCTCGGCTGGGCTGTGATGCTGACCATTCACCACATCTAGTGCTGATGTTGAGAAAGAATGAGTATGAGGTTTATTTACTCTCCCCTCAAGCACGTGTATGGTGTGTAGTGGGATAGTTTTACTTTATTTACTTTTTATTGTAGAATGATTATTAATTGTGTTTAATGAGGGAGGGTAAGAAAAACAATTATGACCAATTATAACAAATTTTCTGCCAAACACAAGTTTATAGTTTTGTTTATTGCATTTACCAACTATTCTAGATTTTGTTTGTAAATATTTACCATTTTTATTTTCTCTGCTAGAAAACTATGTAATGGAATTACATATCAAACGAAGGTAAAAGAAATGTTAAACTATTAATTTTTGCATTAATCTTTGTTGAAATAAAAGTTTTTGCAGTTCTGATTTTAGTCCAAAACAGAAGTGTATGCACAGAAGATAATCTGAGGTTATTAGTTGGATTTTTTAGTGAATTATCATTTGTTTTTGGTCATTGATGAGCTTTGAAGTAAATTAATTATGTATATGTTTAGTATCTTCCTTTTTATATTTAAAGGATTATAACTTTGTTTTTAAGGCATAACATACCCTCCCATTTAACAGAGGCACTTGAGATGAGGAGTTCTCAATTAATATTGTATGGCAGGAAATCTGAGTTTTCACAGTTATGTACATAGCCACATGATCCAACATGTACAAACTCATTAGTATTGCCAATTTCTTAAAAAAATGTATATGTGTGTTTGCATGCATGTCCATGAAAGTATGATTCAACAGTCATATGCCAAACAGTTCTTGGGATTCTAACAGGGACAATAAATTGTTAACATGTGGCAGAACTATTTGATTGTTCTGTCATAATACTAAAATGTCTAAGTTTTTGGTTTTATAGGCACTATGAATTTTCCTTTAAAAGGAAATTTTGACAATTTTAAGTGTAATAAGTGTCTAGTGGAATCTCTTCATAATATTACAAGTTGTACTCATTAATTCCATTGTGCAGATTCAGTTGTTCAAAGTATAAGCACTGAGGTAAATGCCTGATTGACATAAACACTTTAGTTGATGTTTTATAGTATATCAGAACATCTTAAAAGACTGAGATTTGTTGAGCTCACAATATTCTGGAAATTAGGGAATGTATCTTTGTATTCACTAAATGCTCGCATCTGCTGTCATGTCTGTATGCTCATCTGTACTTATACTCTGCATTTTCATTATTGTCTTCAGCTTCATGTAATTTCATTTCTAATAAATAGTTAATTTTGATACTAGAAAAATCAGTTTTGAATTCTGTGTTGCCTCTTATTAGAATTTTATATTTGAGCGTAATTTAGTAAGTTTCTAAGAGTCACGTCTAATATTTGTGGGGTTCATGTCACCACCTCCTTTGTGCTGTTAGGCTATGCCTCTAATGATTGTTCGAATAGCATCAGTTCTAAAATTTTGTCGAACTTGAAATAAATATGTTTCAATTTTACAAAGTGTTAACAGCAAATTTATTAAAAGCAGTTGTGAGAATACTGGCTTTTGTGTGGGTTGAATTATTTCAAGGCAAAAGGGATGATGTTGCAGATGATGAAAGGTGTGGTGGCCTTAAAAAAACTTTCTTAAATTTGGAAGAAAGTAACAAATACTGAGAAATGTTTGTCACTATACTTTTGATGAGGCATGATCTTTCTGTATGGCTTGAAATAAAATGCCAAAGTTTTCAGTGGAGAAATACACAGTCTGGAATAGGGCTGTGGAGTCGGTACTAAAACCTCTGAATCCTTCATAAAACCTCCATATGTATTAATAATGATAAACCTACTTAAATGGTAAATTTGTACCATAAGAGATTTCATCACCACCACGTGAATCATCAGGCTACTTTTTAGACTTATAACCTATATTTAAATATAAGTCGAATGGTTATTGCAGAAATCGGTTGATTTGTAGACAGTTTATATTATTAAGGTACCAGAGCCAATGTTACAAAGAATTATTCCCACACCATGTGACTCAACACGTCATTGAATCTCCATAAGTGAGGCCACCAGCGGCTCACACGGTAGCAAAAGCGTTAAAATAATATTTTCTTAAGATTTTATATCGAAGTTGGAGTCAGTACATTTTTACCGACTCCAACTCCACCTAAAATTGTTTCCGACTCTGACTCCACAGCCCTGGTCTGGAAGACCAGAAGAAGGGCTCAGTGCTCAAAATCAGAGGTTGAAGTCATATTTGCTTTTTTAATATCAAAGTAGTTTTTCGTTTTGGATTAGTTCCTTCAGAACAGTCTGCCAGTATACCTACAAGTTTTGAAAAGTTTATGGCAATATATTCATTGAAAAAAACTAAACCTATAGCTGGAGAGGGGGATTTTGAGTTAATAAGAGTGTATTCAGATAGAGCACTTGAGAAAACTGATTTTTGGTGAGTCATCTGATTTGACCCTGGTGACCTTTTAATGTTCATATTTCTAAAATTAAACATATTGAAAGGGTATCATTTGAAATTATTATAAGATGTAAAGACATTTAGGAATTGATTTCTAGCAGTGCTTTTGGGCATGTCAGAGGCTGAATGTGTGTGTGAAGGTAGAGGCAAATATTTTGAAAGTGACCACACTCACTAATCCACCAATCCTGTCATTTAGTTTTCATGTCTTGTCTTGTCTTTTGGAATATGAGATCTTATTTTTGAGATAAGATTTCTGTTGTGATCAACAAGGAGATAAACTTGTCATTACTTAGCCTTTATATTTTAAGTTGTTAATAACAAATTATGTAAGTGAAAGCAGAGCAGCAGGCTATTTAAATGTCAACAAGAAGTGTTAAAGTACTATTCCAGCATTCAATGTCTACCATACTACCTTATGCTGCATTTTATGAGATGACTACCATCATATTTATCACCATGTGAATCTCAAGTAGTATAGCTGTTACTCCAGCCGTGATTTAAATTAGATCCCTCCTGAATACACATCAGACAGTTAATACATTGCTATCCTGTTCATATGGTCTCAGGAAGTTGGAATGTAGTCTTGTGTTTATTTTACGAAGGAGCATATTAAGGACATGATACAATATTTATCAGTGGTTGTAATTTGTTTTCAGGGACCAACAGAAGCTGAATGAAAAATCGAGGAGTTCACTCGTCATCTGGTAAGCTTATGCCATTAAATTTTGTTTACTATAAAAGTTAATGTTTTATAGCACAGTATTTTGGTTCACATGTATTAGCTGAGTATTTACAAATGTTTCGTTCTGCAATTGTGAGTTAGCTTAAAAAGTGTGAAATGGTAGCATACATGTATTTTCCACTGTTCCCTACTATGTTATATGCCTACTTGTATTGATTTTACTTTATTGCAGATAGAGATGTATTTTTGCAAAGCTAATTGCACTACACACATCACGCTGCACCCATTGAGAAATAATGTGTCTGTATTTTGTAAAATATTCACCATATTAACATACTTCTTGTGTAGAAAATGTAGATCTTAATGAGATCTATATTTTGCATCATGTACTAATTTTTTGCACGTACTGATTGAATAAGAGGCTGCGCTGGCCTTGTAGTTAATCAGGATGTGGTGATGTAGAAATATAGCCCTGCCTTTCCTGGGAATCGAACACAAGTGATCCTGCTGACTTATGCCATCTCAAATAGGCTAATGTGCAAATCAGTGCAATGTGTAACATACCCTGATTATTTTCAGTAACATTCTTTGCTGTACTTGCTTATGTAGCACACTTATTTGCATCCCAGTATTTGTTACTGACATTGCTCATGCACAAGTAGCATCATGAATAATTGAGAGTGGCTTGGTATGAGTGTGAAAGTATTTATCTTCTCTAGTCTAACAGAAACATGCCTAGCAGGTGTTAAAGAGGTGGTGTGATGTAGCTGAGTAGAATGAGTGAAGCAGTTGCTAATGCGGATCATGGGTTTACGTTACATAGCACAAAGTAAGTTTGAGTTTATAGTATTTGCAGATTAGTAGTGTTAAAAATTGCTAGGTGCTTGGGTTTTTCCGAAGAAAGAGTACGCTTTTAAAATAATTTTGTGAACAAATTACTGTAAATGCTCTGCAAAAAGTCTGCTGGGAAACAGGAGTGGTACAGTGGGTGATCTTACTTGCATGTGCTCTCTGCATATTTCTGCTTTCGTGCAGTATATTGTGTTTCATGTGTGGACACATATTTTATTAAAGGGTATAGCATAACCACTTATGTCCACCTCACTCCCAGCAGACTTCTCATGGTGCACTAGCAGTATTGTCTTCTTGAATTTAAATTAGCTCCAGATTTGATACATTTCAGAACGTTTTATTTCCTGAGTTGGAAAATGCATTAGTTCAAGAAGGTTGATAAGTGGTTTCTGAAAGATTGATTGACCATAAAGCTCAGAACCATTGCTCCCTAGATCTTTGAATCTCACTTCTGGTGTATTTTTGTATATGACTGCAATGTCAGTCAGAACCATTGCATCAGTAGAACACACAAGAAAGCTTTCAAAAAGTTTGGGACACAATCTTTGGATACTGTTGGAATTATCTACCAAGGTCATATTGAGCATCTGAGAAGGGGCTAATTCATACTGATACTAATTTAACTTCTGTGGGTGTATTTCTTTAAGATTTGAGGTTCTCTTGGCAGTGAAGATGTTGACTGTATTGGTTTTGATGCTGTGTGGTCTTCTAGGTGGTTGTGACACCTTGTGGTCTTGCTGACCACAGTTGATGTGTATTATTTTGTTCATAATTTGGTTTTAAATTTGTATATTTTGCTTGTAAGAGAACTCTGCATGGTCACTGGATTGTCATTGGTAAGTAACCAAAACGTGGTCACTAAATTTACATTTATTTAAACTGACCATCTGGAAATAATAGAGTAATGTTAAGGTGAAACGCCAAGTGTCCAAAGTTAACTTGTGTAATATGTAGAAAACTTCTTTTTCAAAACAGGTAGCACATACAGTAAAATAGCATTTGCATTTCTCAACACTTACATTTCTACTTCTATAGAAGAATTATAGATTAATGTTGTTGACAGTAAGGTATTGTTAAACACATCAGGTGTTGCAGTAATCCTTGAAGCTACATTTCTGAAATGTCAGAAGGTATCAACTTCCTTTACAGGAAACTCAAAATACTCAGCTGACAAAAACTTAAACTTGTTGCTTCCTTGACAAGTTGAAATGCCTTGATTTTATGGAACCTGAAAGTTAATTGCAGTGTTGATTTAAAATTTTCTGTTGAATGCTGTTGTCTTCCGGTGAGTGGAATGTGGTCAACACCTTCACACTCTTTTTTCAAATCCATTTTAATATTATCCTCCCATATAGGTCTTTTCAGTAGCAAGCATTTGGCATAAACCCACACTGAAACCAGTTATTTTCATTGAGGCTTTTATTGAAGAATGAATGGAAGAATGGTGTGTAGAAGTGAAAGTTTTTTTTAACAGAGTGTTGAAGCAGATTAATTGAAAGTTTAATGGTGTAATACATTGTCATTTGGTTTTAAGCCTTGCAGTTGACGTGGATGCATTCTGGCTCTGGGACTGGTATAACATGTGTTCAGTCTAATAGTTAGTATTGAACCAACGTTTGTGGGTAAGCTCACTTTCCTGTTTCCTGATGGTCATTTTCATTTATATCCCAACTATTTTCGGTTAGCGTGCTTGCAATGAAAGTTAAAAAAATGATCCTGTTAACTTCGCCATGTTTGTCCGACCATTCGTTTGTCAGCGTGTAACAACTAGAGAAACACTGTACGGATTTTAATGGTCATTTGATTTTGGTCTCTGGAGCAATAAGGGTTAGCATTGAATTGTTTTGAAGGAAAATTACTTAAAATATTTATGGTGTAAATATTGAATTCTCAGCAGACTCAAAGTATTGACTGACATGCAGCTTTTGGTATCAGATAGAGTGTTTTTTTTTTATTCACATTATCAAACATCTAGGTCTAGTGGTATCTTGAATGAGGTTTCTTGCCGCCTTTGCATGCGAATGCTACGGCTGGCCCATTCCAACAGTCGTCTGTATTCATGCCATCTGTCTCATTCGGTTCTGTAGAACCTGTGAATTTGAAACTGCATCGTTACGTAACCAGAGAACAATTAAGAGCAGCTTGAGTATTTATGTGGCGTCAGAGGATGATAATTTATGAGTGGGAAGGGGTTTCAAAGTAGTTCATCGCTCATCCCTGGCCTACTACGTACATGTACTAATATACAACGTAGGAAAATAGATGTTTCGCTACATTAGTCGTACTATATTCTTTAATTAAGCGGATAGATAATGATTTTAATTTTTATATGCTGCTTTGTTAGACTATTAAATAAAAATCCGTTTTAAGAACTACTTATATTTTCTCGTTATTTTTGACGCTCATATTCAATTAACACCACGAACATCGAATTAAAGGTTATTTGCACATTATCTATTTCGCATTTGGCTTCTTCTGCGCAGACAGAAGCTTCTAGCTGCTCGGAGACTAAATTCTCAGCGCCTGGCCCCACGCTCTTCGTTGCATTGTACCCGTGAATACCATGCCACTACTAGGCCGCACTGCCGTCAGACGCATGCGCGAATTGTAAATATATATATATATATATTCGAATTTTGAGCAATTTTTTCGCACCCTTGCACAGCGTATCAGCAGCTGGAATTTTGTGCACAATCATTACTAGATGGGCTCTGTAGATGAGCAAAATTTCAGGTTAGGTTTCGACATGACCAACCGGACTACGCCCTTGTCAGATACACAGTACACACTCTTACCACCTTCGATACTAACCTGGCACATTTGTCGCAAGAGTTATTCAGTAATGTCCGGTGTGAGAAATGTGGTCCAACTCAGCCCTAAAACTAGGTGTGACATATATTAGTTTTATTAGTAGAATTTGTGCTTCGCACGGTCTTCTGGGTTGTAACGCCTTGCAGTCCTAACGCTACACCCCAGAACTGTAATAGTCTTACGTTGGTAACGCCATCAGATGGAATGGCGGCGTTTGCTTAGTGGGAAGAGGCGGGAAGCAGCAGTTTCTCAAGAAGAATTGTAATGGTGGGAAGGCTAAAGTCATTACACTCAAGAGTCTGTTGTAAGGATAATTTTATATTCTACTGTCTTAATCACAGTAAGCAAATTTTTATGTAAATTACAGCAGTGGTAGTGTAGTAATCTGTGTGTTTTGTGGAGTATTGGTTTTTGTTATTCGATAACTTTACACTGTTCACTTTCTATACACGTGATCGACATCAGGTTCAGTTGCTTTTGTCTTTACTGTATTGTATTTTCTCCTTTCGATGTTAAGAAATGAAGACAACTGTATATGTTAAAACTTTTCGAACTGGTTAAAAAGTTTATGCTAAAGGTTTCATTGAAAATGGTTTTGCAGAGATTGGTCGTTGCTGGTGTGTTTTTCATCTGTAAACAGAAAATTTTTACATTTATATGTGTATATGGTGTGTATTAGTAAGAGTGTTGCATTATCTGAGTTGTTTGTGTTGTGGTCCTTTGTTCCAGAATGATGTGAGGTATGACGCATCTGTCTATTTTATTAGCAAAATTTCTGAACAGTGTGGAAAAATGCTGCACACACAACATAGTAAACCGCCTTCACTCCTAATAAGATAAATGCATCATTGTACAATGACTTACCACAACTCAGGTAAGGTAATACTTGACTACTCCACATCATATGCACATATCACATTTACTAATTTAAACATTTTTGTTTACAGATCAAAAACACAATGGACTTGAAGATTGCTGTCTTCTGGGCTGTAGAGGCGTATAGTCTGGTAGAAGATTACCAATGTTTCAGAGGTCCTTGCTCCCTGCATGATCAGTATTCATCATCACTGTACTAAGTAAGTGGAAACGTTTTAAACTTATTATTCTATCATTAGTTTTTGACATCAGAAGGAGACAATATGATCACCAGTGCAATGACATATTTATTTATAGTTTATTCAGTGACGCAGGTTCTGTAGCTCATACCATGTAATGTTGAATGAGAGGATGACAATGAATAATGAATTGTAAATGAAGAAAACATTGACCTGGAATTAAGATAGATTTTTTGAAGTTATATGTTTGGAGCATAGTGCTATAAGAAAGCAAAACATGGTCAGTGGGAAAGCCAGAAAGAAGGATAGAAGCTTTTGAAATGTGGTGCTATAGAAGGGTGTTGAAAATTAAGTGGACTGTTAAAGTACGAAATGAGCAGGTTTTAAATAGGATAGGCGAAGGAAATGTTACTAGAAGAAGAGGTAGGATGGTGGGACACATTTTGAGACACCTAGGATTGGTTAATTTGGTAATGGAAGGAACAGTTGAAGGGGAGACAAAGATTGGAATATGTGACACAGATTTTTGAGGATGTGGGCTGTAAAAAAATATGTGGAAATGAAGAGGCTGGCACAAGATAGATGAAAATGGAGGACCTCATCAAAGCACTCGGAAGACTGATGACAAAGAGAGAGAAATGAAGGAAGCGGTCATGCATAATTTAAGGTAGTATCTCAGCATTTACCTTGAAGGACTGAGAAAAACTGCAAACACTTCAGTCAGGATAGGCAATCTCCAGGCTGCGATTTCAACCCAGGGCTTCCCACATACGAAGCAGGAGTCTAACTACTCAAAAATGACTTTTGGTAGCAATGACATAAAAGCAGGAATTTGAATGTAATGGTGGCCACAGACTGAAACATGTTGCTCTAGTGAATGGACAATGAGCTGAGAGTGCAAGTGACAAGCAAGAAAAACCAAGAATTAGCGTAGAGGGTTATGTAAGTTCCAACATTTTTACCACGGAGCTTATGTTACCTGAAAACAAATACTGAATAAGATGTTGCACCCCTTTGTTTTATGGAATAAATATAGGACAATTTTGCTAACAAACTGTGAAATGAGTTTGTATGCTGAGTAGCAATCCAGTATCATGCACTTCTGTTCTAAGCAGCGGTTAGATGGTTTGATAGTTCATATTCATTGTGTTCAAAACGGTTTGCAGTTACACACAGTGTTATTCTCTACCCACGTGAGAATGAAAGGCGGTAAAATCAGTGACAGTGACCCAGACTATGAGCACAGGCGTGTTTCTGACTTTTCTGATTCGGGTGGTGTTGTTGGTTTAAAAGAATTACAAGTACAGTAAAACCTCTCTAACTTGGACACTTGCGGTTCCACGATAATGTGTCCTACTTACAGAGGTGTCCAGGATAGAGGGAAAGGGGAAAATCAGCCTTTCAAATTGTGGTGTACTGACAATGTGGTAATTGTATAGTATTATGGAGCCCTTTCCAAAAGGGAAATTATTTATAAGAAAAATCAAAAGGGTAAATTAAATTTTTACAAATTTTGTTTTCAGTAAACTAAACTTGCATGGATAAACTCAACGGGAAGGGCACCAATACTTTAAGTTTACCGACAATGCAATCTATTTACTTACGTAATCTAACTACTGTAGGCTTGCTTGAATTAAGAATTAATGACAATAATAATAATCTTTTGAAACCCATTCTCATGGTTGCACATTATACCACAGCCTCAGTGAAATTTTAAATATTCAGAATGTATTTTGTTTAATTGTACTTATGGCAGTAGCTCAACATATGATGTCACTTATTCCTTGTAAAAAGGTCCGTCACAAAACACTGCTCTTTTGCTTTTATCTTGGAATTTGCCATCCTCTTTCTAATTTTTGCCGCAATCCGAATAAGGTTTCAACCATTCCTGGTTGATTATGAGCGAAAGCATACCTTTCCAATTTCTGTTAACACTGTTTAACTCAGTTGAAAGCACAGTACTGACAAAGTTAAAACTCAAGTGAGGTGTTTAACAAAAGAATAACTATTCACTTTCACTGCATTCCAATGATGTGTTCAATGTCTCACACCCTCAGGTAGAAGGCATTCATCAGTCAGAAATTCAAAACAACAAAATATTAACTGTAAACAGTTCCCATAAAAGCATTGAAACTAAGTGCATGCATGCACCTGTCCAACTTACAACAAAAGGGGTGACAAGTTCCAGGATAAAGGGGTGTCCAAGATATAGGATGTTGTGGACACGTAAAATTATAGGATATTCGCTGGTTCCAATTAAAAGTGTCCAATATAGAGGGGTGTCCAACCAGAGGGGTTTTACTGTATCTTCCACTGCTGATAACAGTTTGGTAGGAATTATGATACTCCTCTTGCTACTGTAAGCAAGCATACACTCTGTTCACACAGATGACAATTTTCAAGCCAGAAAATCTAATCCATTATTCATGCAAACATTTAAATCAGTGCTTATCAGAATTAGAGACATTCCTCAGAGTGTTTCCCAGTAGTTTATGCTCATATCACAGTGCACTATTGAAAGGTTGGACATCATGAAGGAGTCTACTGGAAAGAAGAAATTATTTTGGCAGATTTTAAATCGACCAGCGTGCTTGACACATTTCCTTATCCAGCTGTTAGAATCTGCATGAGAACAAGGAAACATGTTGCAGAGTTTCCAGAAATCTATAAAAGAGAACACTTTATGTTCTTGGTAAATGAATCAGGTACAGTGGCCATGAAATGGTAAGGTACTAAGGAAGTAATTGTTATAAGTAACTGCCACACAAGTGATTTAGAAATAGCAAAGTGCAAGTTGAGGGATGGCAGCAAAATACCTTGTCCAAAGGCAGTTTTGTTTAATAGTGATTATATGGGAGGTTTGGATGTAGGTGATCACATGACAGAAAATTTGCTAAATGGTGGAAGAAAGTATTTTACAGATTTCTCATGCTATCCGTTGTAAATGCATGAATGAGTTCTGTCTGGAGAGATAAGATGAGAAGGGAGACTACTCCTTTAGTTTCATGTTGTTGTGACTTAATTATTTGTAGATCCTGGAAGAAATGGAATGCCACTAAAAATGCATAAATCCAGTGGTTAGCCTTCAGAGGGCTGTGCAAAAATATGCAATGTTGGTGATCATCTCCCTTTATAAGGTAACGCCAGGAGATGCTTTGACTCCTCTCAGTTTAAGAAGCACGCACATTAATCTAGGCAAAGTTGAAAAGGTGATAACTACACATTTTAAATTAGTTACTGGCGTGTGTTTTTGTATAAAATTTAATTTAAATGAATAGTTAATTCTTGCAGTTAATATAGTTTAATTTGCACGATTTAATATTGTTCTGCTGTTGTTTGTATTAATGAGTCAACAGAATAATTAATACTCTACCTTAAAGTAAGGTGTCACAATTAAAATTTAGGCCTTTTTATTACTTGTTATAAAACCATTAGAATGAGATTTATTGGTAGTTCATTCATTGAAATCACCATTTTAAGATGCAATAAAGTAGTCTCAAATATCTTTGGAATAACAGAATGGAATGACTGATACATGTTCCTGTGTGGGTCTGGTCTGAACATATGAAGGAATGAAGTAGACCAGTAGAAGCTGCAGTGTTTCAAGTTTTAGTGCGAAAGTTAATTTGATTTTACTGCGACGGATTACAAGTCAATAAAAAAAATTCTTTTGGCCTGCACTTAACAAGTGTGTACATGGGATTTTGGTAATGCAAACATTTAAATGCTGCAATAATATACAGGGGCCTCCAGTAATTAGTGGGGATATAGGGACTCAGGTGTGCAAAGTCAAATAAGTAAATTATAAATTAATATATATACTGCTTTGACATTTGTTTATGAATAAACTTTGTAATATAATAAAAAAATCTCACCAGAAATTTAAGTATTAAATTAAAATTTCAATGGAAATTTGGACTTTGTAAATGAAATACTTTAATGGCAGTTATTAAAACAGAATATTAACACAAATTTAGGCATTGAACTCTGTCATGTCAGATACAGCATGAGCAGGAATTATCAATTTAACTTTCTAAACAGAAGTGGAATTTTTTGTGCTACTACAGGATATCTGGCAGACTGTATATAATAATTTTTTTTAGATTATGCAGATTATTATTTTACTTTATTTTCACACATATAATTGAATCTGTATTGGAGGAAAGCTTGCTGTACAGGCACTTGCATATCATACTAAATAGATATTGGTGTACAGCATTTGTTTTGTGTTATATGACATAGTTTGTGTCACAAAAATTCATATTGGAGTTCTTAAAATAAATCCATAAAAGTCTTGTATTAAGAGAGATTACCTGTCTTGCAGAAGTCATCAGTAACATTTCTTGAAATGTTTGTTTTACTGTACAAGCACCTGGCAATTCATTGTGAATCAGATCGTTCAGTCAGAATAGTGACTGGCTACAGGCCAGACAATCGAAGTTCAATCCCCAACAGGGGCAGAGGATTTTCTCCTAGCCTCTGTGTACAGACTGGTTCCTGTTTAATGGGTAATGGGGTTCTTTTCTGTGGATTAAATGCTGCTGTGGAATGGTGCAGACCACTCACCCCTTCCAGTGTCAAGGTTGAGAATGAGTAGGAGCTATACCTCCTCTCCCCTAAGTGCCAACATTGGCTTGTAACCTCATTACTTTACATTTACCCACCATTTCATCATCATCCAATTCTAAAGGGTTCTGAGGGCAGTAGTTTACACTTAAAATTATTTGTAATCAGGACTTTTTCCATCATCTGTTTTTTAAAATTCGCGACGTTTCACATCTTCAGGTGAGAGGTACTTACTCTGTTGAGTCCCTTAGAAAGAGCTAGTCTCTGTCACTGGACAATTTAATTTGTGCAGTTATATGAACTTATCCGCCCAAGTATGGGTTCTGTCAGTGAAATATAATACTTAAAAGATAAAATAAAAATTATAAGAGCAGTTCTGAAACCACATAAAAATTGACATCAAAACAATGCAAAAAAGGTGTTGGCATCCAAGTCATCAAAGGACATTGAAACCCAAACACCATAAAACACCTGAGAATACACTACTGTCGTCCTCTGTACGGGAGGATATGAACCTACTACCGGCGTCCTATAAGCAGGAAAGAACCTGTCACTAGTGTCCTCCTTGAGAGATAAGAGACTACCGGGTAACTTAGGACAAGTGTTGCACACAGTTATCGGTATCTATTAAACCATATTACTGCTGATTTCCTTGTTGATCAACGGAATCCATATGGGCGAAATTTATAAGTACCGTTTCTTTTGATTTGAAGAATGCTGCCGTTCCAACTTATCCGATGGTCCTCCTCGTAAGCGTGCTCATCATCATGCTTTCCTTCATGACAAATTAATGAAAAATTCCTTCCAAACAGTTTCATCACTTTATTTTCCTCCCATTGTCTCATACTTTATCAAACATGTTTTAATGCCAAAAGAGTAATGGTAAGGTGTTTACAACAGTTTGGTTGTTACTATATCTGGGATCAAACTGAATTTATTGTCTGCATCACTGTCTTGCATGTATAAGGAAAACAAATTCATATAGTACATAATCCAAACACTTACTGACCCAGGAGGTGAGTCAGCGAGCTACAAAGTACTGTTGCCAGGAAATAATTTTTATAGTATGGGCAGTATATGCTTTCTTAGCTGCCACCCTTTCCCACTCATCTGGTTCCCTTGCCTTTTACTTTTAATAGATATGGAATGCAGAGATTCACCCCGGCTACTGTACTAGGTTCAAATCTTGGCCCAGGGATTGACTTTCCTGGTTGAAGTTTCTTATGGTTTTCCACAGTGCTTGTGAACAAATACCAAGATAGTACCTTTCCAATTAATTATTTGCTAATCATCCTAATATTCAATGCTGTGTAATCTGACTTGTTAGAAGCATAATTTAATAAACCCTAAATAAATAATTTATTCTCTAATTGTTATTAATGAATGATGTTTTTATTACTCTGATCCTGAAATATGTTAAGTGGGGTTGCTTGTGCAGATGCGCCACACACAGTGGGGAACATAAAGCTGGTGGTGTCCGCAGTTGGAGGGGCTGTTCCAACAGCCATCACAGAGACCGTTGAATGTGAAATGGTCTTACATAGTATCAGGCATCGCAGCACACAAGCTGACTCAGCTGTACCATTTGACATGAGTAGAGGATGTGTACCCAACATTTCTGGAGTTCAAACTGGTAAGTACACATTACAAATTACACCAATCTCTGGTCCATCTGGGAACATAACGTAACATTCTTGCATGGTAGTTTATAACTAATGAACTACTGCAGAAAGTAATCCTTGAGCTTTATAACGTACCATTTGTATTATGATGAAATTAGTTCTATGTCTATATTAGCAACTGACACTTTGGTACCAAAATGAAAGGACTCATTATTACAAATTCCAAAGGCTACCATTGGACATGATTTTGAACGAATTCAAACAACCTCAAATTTTTAGTACTGCTTACCTGATATCCAGTTTAACATCCTACCTTCCAGTTCTTCATCAAACAAGTTATCGTTTTTCATCACATATCCCATCCTAACTTATTCTTTCTCCTATGATGTGTCTGCTTGCTTTATGGGTCATTATACAAAACCTCCTCCCGAGGCTTTGCTTTGTGTTGAAACCAGTTTCAATCCACTACTGGTTTGCTGGACCTATCGCAGCTTCGCGAGAACACCATTTGCCATCCTTCTGGGCTTTCATATCTACATTAGATGTGTCAGGGACTAATTCCCCACTTTGCATCACCCCAGTTGGCACTTCCCTACTTGTTGAAAATAAAACTGTAATGGGTCAACAGTAAACAGACAATTTTGTTGTAACCATTTTATAAACATAATTTATGTTGGGATTCAACATATTCAAAAGTAATTAATATAAAATTTGTAGGAGAAAGTAGTTAATTTGGTGATGTACCTTAAGGTCTCCTAAGCCATGCACTTGGAAGTAATTTAGACAGCCAAATAGACTGTATTTTAAGTTCACAACAGTTGATTTTATAACCAACTGTTTTTGAGAAAATTATTAATATGATAATTCTGGTTATGTACAGAAAATTATATGGTGATTGATCCAAAAAAATATTTAGTTTGACGTCAGCTTCATGCACATTGGGGTACTAATTCTGACGAAAATTAAAATCGCTCAGAAGTTTTAGAAAAACCTCAAATACGAAATCATTGAAATTTTGCAAAGTATAGTCAGCTTTTGGAGAACAAACGTGAACAGGTGGATGGTCACAAACTGAGCATTTTATACATTGTGCAAGGAATGCATATAAAAGTGATGTGCAACCTTTACAGATTTGACAGAATTTAGTTATTGTAAGGATTGTATGAATGTCAGATATGTGGTAATTGTGACAATGTGGCAAGTTGCATCTCCACAAAATTTTGTACCTGTGAAGGAGTATAATATTTGTTGATTTTTTATCATTCTGAAGAAACGAGTTTGAAGCCCTTTTTTCAAGTGGCATGTATCAATCTTCTACAAGTTTCAATTACAGGCATCTTCAGTAAATCTGGTGATTCAGAAAGACACTGTCATCATGTGGTGATTCTTTGGTCATGACTGTAACATATGTCTTATGGTGACAACCCATGAACATAACACCCTTTCCTTTATTGCGTACTTATTACATTATAATTTATGCATTGATGAATGTATTGAATGGAAGAGTATGAGTTCTTCCAGGATCATGTTTCTTTCTGTTTGTTACTCATTTTTCTGCGATATTATTGGATATTTTTATATAGGATTATAAAGTGTAAACATTGCACAGAGTTGGGAAATAAGGACACAGTTGCGAACTCATTGCATGCAAGTTGGACCTGCCATTTGATTCAACTGTGACAGACTGGCTAAACTATACTTAAAGGAAAATGGATTAAGGCAAAAGTGCAGGGCTTTCCTTGATTTCAACAGTCAAAAGTGTACATTGTGAGAAGCCAGCCTATCAGAGATGTTCTCTGAGGGGTGAAGCCTCATAAGTAGAAGGGACTGACTGAAATCTTCCAGTGAGTTGTGAGGAATTTTAAATCAAATCAGAAACTGAGAAGGGTGTTTTAGAAGCTGTGGTCATCCAAGATTTTTAAACATACACATGTTTGGATACCAGTTATTAAACAGAACAGGTGTCTCTTCATAAATCAATCAAATTTATGACTATAAAAGAATTTTGGAACCAACTTTAAGAAATTATATTATATGAATAGTTCATAAATAAACTGAGGCGAGCAGTTTAAAATTTGGGTTAATTTGAGGTGTTTGAGGTTGCAGTACATTAAGCATTGTGAACATTTATTTGTATTTGACAAATTATGACTGAGTGTGTTGTATGAATTATAGTTCTGATAGTTAACAGGCAAGTGTATCCAGTTTTAAGAGGCATTCTGTTTATAATAGAAAAGGGACAAGTCATGAAGATATCTTACTCCTCATCAAAACCACATTCAACCCTGATTTAGCACATACATCATTGACATTAACTAACCTATTCCTGTAATATTAAAGGTAGGAAGACTGTATACAAGGTTGCATATCATTTATATGAGGTTGAAATTGGCATCAACAACCAAGGAAATATGAGTCCAATTGTTTTTTATTCGTAAGAAAATAGTAAAGAAAAGTACTTCTGTATATTGAACAACTAAAATACTCCATAGGGCACAATCATTGAGAAGCTGGTAATAGGCTCGGCTAGTCAAGGTATTATCTTCTATTTATGGAAATGATTGTCAAGTTTGCTTTAGCTCACAGCCAGTCCCTACCCTGCACCAGATCAGTCCAATGCAGGTTTTAATTCCCTAAAATATGTTTTAATATTGGCCTATACTACCACTGTGCCAAGATCGAAAAGGCCTCAAAAGCTTTATAACCAATTTTTTGTGCATTCTATGTGACCCACCAACCTTAACCTGGATTACATCATCCTGATAATACTGGAAGGGAGCGAACTGTGGAGATTTTCATTAAAAAAACCCTGAATCTGACAGACCACATTTCACTCCCATACCAAGCAGCAGTTAAGATTGTGTTGTTTCATGTTTTAATCTTTGTATCTTTAGATGGAAAAATGAGTTTATGGGGTAGGACTGTCTGAAAAGATACACGAGCACGTACGTCATATCAACATCTTCAGTTTGTGATATACAGCCAGGTTCACCAACTTCCAGTTTGTTGCACCTCTTTTGTTAGCTGAGCGTCACTCGTTTGTGAAGGCTTACAATGCATGAAATTAGTAGATTGAAGATCGTTTTTAAGAATTATTTCACGATTCGTTTACAATGTACTCTTCTGAAAAAATAAGAAGTAATCTATTGAGTACAGAAAGTAAATTAATTTAAGGCAGATATTTTAAATATGTACATTTGGCTCTCTTTGGTTGGCACGATGCTCTTTGTTCCTAGTAGCTGCAAAGTTACTTCCGTAAATACTGTGACTTTGGTAGCGTGGCGTTGGAGAATAGTTATGTCATAATAAAATATGGATTTTGTTTGGTGTCGATGATTTTCAGGGTAATAGATTGTGGCAGCTGTTATACAGATTACTGTGGCTGTGTGTAATTATTGTCTTGGCTTCTATTTTATGAACGCTTAACAATGTCGGTTGAGAATTGGGTAAATATGAATTGTGTGTGTGCAATCACGTGCTGCATAAAATTAATTCTCCTTGTCTTGTGGAGTAGAAGATTCCAGAGTGTTGCAGTGTGCATTATGTTAAACAATATGAAACGTGTTATTATGAAGGGTTATTTCTGCTGTTAAACGTTGAGTCACGGATTAAAATATAAAGATGCACACAATATTCTTGAATAGAAGATACAGTGAAGACATGGAGACGAATAATACAGTTCTGCACTGGTGTCGACATGATGGAATTTAGTTACATTGGTGTGTACTTACTTTTTATGGAAGGAAAGATTAAGGTGAGTTTGAATCGAGATTCACAATTTTTCTGTTTATTTTGTGATAGGCTTATGTTGAGGTGAAGGATGCTGATATATGTAGGCCTACACAATCCCGTTTCGTGTTTGAAAGTTACAGGAGGATTATGTGCACAGAATTATCTCTGTTCCATCATAATCTGTATTTGGTCTTGAGATGTGAATTCAAGCAACACACTTCAAAATGTTTAATATAAGATTTGAATAAATTATTGAAATGTGAGGAGAGACTTGTAGGTTATACAACAATTCTCTTTCAAATGATAAATGTTATAGAAAATTATGAATATGTTACTGCAGGTAATGTAAATCATTCTGTATAATAATTTTAAGTTGAGACAAGCATCAGTTTTTTTCAAACTTATAAAGACTGCAAATTTATCTGTGATGCTTAACTAAGCACCATGCTATGAAGACGTGGGGAAATTGAGGTATAGCTTCATTCTATAATTGACTAATGCAACACAGGTTTTTGTCAATACTAGGACTCAATCGTGACTTTAATGTAACATCTTAGTAAGCTGATATTTAACATCTTAGTAAGCTTATATTTGAGATCCTCAAGGAGAAGTTAGAGATTAAGTTGTACTTACATTATGCTGGAAGCTTTTCTCCTTATGACAAGACACAATTCACTTTTGAAGAGCACATGAAAAACATCAGCAATCTAATGTCTTTGCATAAGTTTGTTTTTGCGTATTGAATGGTGTTGCTTCCACCTTGCAATTCCCAGAAGAATCCATAACTAAGTAGATAGCTCAGAGTTCTCAAAGGTTCATCAGTGAATTAACCATAACCCACCACTGAACCCTATCCTGGGCAGTTTTCTCCATACCCCATCATCTTCTCTCCTAGGCTCGAATATCCTCCTTAACTCCCTTTCTGATACACCTGCAATCTATGTTCCTTCCTCAGAGTGAGAGACCATGTTTTGCACCCATACAAAACAAGGCAAAATTATTATTTTGTATACTTTAATCTTCAGGTTCCTAGAAATCAGACATGAAGACAAATTATTTTGAACTGAAAAGTAGCAAGCATTTCCAAAATATAGATCAATCAGACTTCTCTGCTTGTACTGCGCTTCGTAATTTGAAGGTCACTCCCGCAGCCAAATGTGTTTCTGCTTTGAACATCATCTATAGGAATGTTGATATACTTTATGTTGCATTCATTTGGCTTCTCAGCTGTTGTGAAGGACATCAGTGAACGAATTGAATTCTTCTTCTTACTGTTGTTGCTTTTAGACAATTTAGCATTATTGTGTGATTTTGGGGGGAGACCATTTTATAAAGACCTGATTTCCATATGGGAATTTGCCATGAGATGTTCATTATTTTTATATTAATTAAATTGTTTACATTCAGTTGAAAATTTTGTAGTTTTTTGTTTGCTAGAAATTATTACGTCTAATACTTGTACAACTACTGAGTAAAATGTTGGTTCCAGGGGAACAGTGGTCATCGGAGTGTGACCAAAGGTATGAAAACAGCTGATATCTACTTGTGTCCTGCGCGTGGTGGTGCGACTTGTAGCAGCTCCAGGTACAGCGTCGCCATCTGCTGGTAGCTGTATGAACAAGGAACAGACACCAGTCCCTCTGAAAGGTAGGGAAGCAAGAACATTTTATCGTACCACAGAACCATGGCTGCGTAGCCAACAGTGTGATTTACAGATGGAGAAATCTGCAGAACGTGTGACAGTCTACCTCGGATTATTGCTGCTAATGCTCAGGACACTGAAGAGGGCTCTAGTTACATCAAAATTCAGGCTGAGGCAGATTTTAAAGCATTTAAAAACTGCGTAATGTGTACTGAATTTGAGAATTGGTTCCGTTAAGAGATTCTTCTGATGTGAATAGTTTGCCTTGTGTCAAATTGAAATTATGTGGTTTTTGTGTCTGCGTAATTTTTCCTTATTGATATATTTTTTATTTTAACATTTAATGAACAGAAACAAACTGGAATGTTTGGAGTGTTCATTTAAAAGGGAGTTTTGAAACAACCTATTGATCGGTTGGTCTGCTATGTTATGGGTTCAGATATGGAGATCAGTTTTGTGGTACCAAACCAAGCGCTATTCATGCTCAGCAATGGAATAATCCATGGTTAACCAACTGGCCAACCCATCCTTATCTGGGTCTTGGTTGCTTATTTGAGAACCACATCAGCGAAATAGGGCCTCAGAAATATTTAAGTAATTCAGTTTTTCTGCAGAGTTCAGTGATGAAATTTTTCATGTAGGTTCAGTATCTTTTAAGAATGGTGTGCAAATTGCAACAAACATTTTAATTGGGAGACTTCTCTACATATACGAAAGTTATGTAGTGAAAAATATAAAAAGGAACTACGGTCTGTCCAGGTTTAAGGCTTTATATTTAACAGTTTTTAAAATATTTGTACAGTGTTACATTTATGTTAGAATTAAGTGCAGTATAATTGTTACGGTGAATGTTCAGGCCTTCGAATTTTTTGTTATGCAGTCGAGCAAAATATATTGAACTTTTTATGCCGCTCTCCTTTCAGATGCCTGATATGGAAATATAGAACAATCGAACCATATGCCACTTGCTGGTTTTATGTGTATGGCATTTATAGAAACATTGTAATGCAGTACAGCCAACTTTTAAAATGATATCATGGAATGACAAAATGATGAAGGAAAGAAAAAGAAATAAAGGAAGCGGTGAAGTCTTGCTATAGTTAAAAGAGCTCAGAAATTGTATTCCGTACAGGAATACACAAAATATCCTTATGTATTCTTTTCAGCCTACATTTAGAAAGAGGTATTGAATCCCAACTGTTCGATAGTTCTCATTTAGGCCACTAGATTGCAGTATCTGAGTGTCTGCCTAACAACATTCCTTGCCTGTCATTTTATCATCACCGCCCGTAGGATATTCAAAGTACGTTTCTTATGTCGTGTAGAATGCCACATCAACTTTCATCCAGATACATCCAGTGGTTCTGGAGTTGAATTGATTGGACTGACGGACAGATATAACCAACTGATAATTCATTCTGGCTATGCACTCTGCGCAAAGAACGCGTAATAAACAAACACTGATTAACAAGTGTGTGGGACTGTATAACATAAGGTATTCGAAGACACTTGACATTCACTCTGTATAATTCAACTAAACATTTCTTCACAAAATGTGCCCAAAGATGGCTATCTTCTTGGTTGTTGCACTGTGTAGTCTGGTAGAAGGTAAGCGATGTTTCGGAGTTCCCTGCCTTCCTCCATCAGGGCGATCGCCTTGATGATGGAGGCGGCAAACACACCCAAAATGTCGATTAACCTCTACAGGGCTACACGTTGCAACAACCCAGAAGACGGCCATCTTCAGATACACTGCTGTGAAAACCTCAGTTCCTACAAAGTTATGCCTAAAAGTAAAAAAAAATATATATATATGAAGTAAAACTCAAACGATAAAAAAGAAAAAAGTTGGGAGTAATTACACATACAACAAGTAAGGTCATCAGATTCATTCACATCAAGGAACAAACATATTTTATTGCATGCTCAGACTACAATTACAAAATGCGAAAGATGGAACCATTATGAACAATTATCACGCCTTCCATACAGGGCCACTTTAAGGCAGTGGTGAGGCTATGGAAAAACATGATCTTGGTGTCTACTGTCCCATTTCTTAAAAATAGGGGGGATTCACAGCTAATTTACATTACTGAGAGATTTAAAAATCTTAATCCAAAAACTATCTTTGTTTTCACAAAATGTATTTATATTAACAAAAACTGAATGGATAGGAAAGGATAAAAGGATAATATAAAAATTTTATGCATACAAGCTAAAGTGTGATATGCCAAGTTACCCACGGATAAAGAAAGGTTTTGAATGTCCTTTGTGTTTCAACTGCCCAAATAGGTGAATACAAAGTACAAGTGAACTAACTGTTTAAAAGTCTGCTATACTGATGGCGCTCTTCGCAGCAAACAGCAATCAGAGACCCTTTTAAATCGGTGATTATCATCATCATATATATATCAGGTATTATTCCAAGTAGCCTGTTACGGTTTCATTCCATCTTTTTTAACGGTCTTCCCAGGCTTCTCTTTCTATTCGGTCTGTAGTTCAAAAGTTGGTCTGGGATTCTATTAAAGTCCATTCTTTCAGTGTGATCTTTCCAATTGGCATGATAATTCTGAATAAATTAGAGACTGGTTTGGCTTTCAGTTTTTCTAGTCTTTCTTCATTTCTTTTGTGGTCAAAAAGTGTAAAGCCAGCAGTTTTCCTCATAAATTTCATCTCTGCTGCTTGCAATCTTTTCTCATCCGTTTTTCTAAGTGTCCAGACTTCACTTCCATACAATAGTACCGGTCTTGTTACAGTCCTGTAAATGTTTAATCTTGTATGTTGTTGTACTAAGGCGGGTTTGAAGACTTGGTTTCTGAATCTGGTTGTTTGTTTAAATGTTGATATTTTTGAGGGCATATGTTTCTCACCTTCATAAGTTTGTATGCAGCCTAAATAATTGTTTTTGAGTTTCATAGAATAGTCAAGAAGGGAATGGATGCTTCTTCTGTTTCAAATTAACAGGTGAACGTAAGGTATGCTCTTCTCCTACCTTGACTTTTCGTATGTCTTGGCTTGTATCTGTGATGTTCCTTGTTTTCGTTCAGATTTGCCATAGATCAATAGCTTCAAATAAGATTATTATAGGTTATTGGTTACTTCATAAATGATGTCTGTTAGACTGAACAAGTGGATTAAGTACACTAACATTCCAACACTATGTATGCCATGTTAGGGATTCTGAATTTTTCCACGTCCTTTGTTTCCTTCCTTTTTGGCGTCTGCAGCTCGTTGCTCTGAAAACAAAAAGTTCTGATAATATTTCCTGGTTGGCAGCTCATATCTTAAAGTGAAATGCTATATGCAAAAATAAAAACTCCAAAGCAGAGAAAAATGCACCTTGTGGTATTTCGATACAATGTAAACCAGAACGCGAAAATAGAATGTCGTTAACATTAGGAAGAGAAAATAGGCCACAGACACAGGCTACGAGAGGTTACTGGGCGTGGGCATTGAATGTGCACAATTTGTGTATAAAGGAATTGTTTTAAAATACTGTACCATCCATCTGAACCAGAAATTCAGTTTTTATATTTCTCGATGACTCAGATTCATTGTCAGACCTTGCGGAAAACACCGAATCTGCTTCATCAATGAATATTACGCTATGTTTGTACTCTCTTGCTGCATGAAACAGGCTTCTGGCTCGTAGCACTGACTCTGCAGCTGAGTTCGTTGCAAGGTCTGATGATAGTGGGAATAATGTGGCATTTGCCTCTGTTGCAATAGCCTCCGCCAAAAAGGTCTTCCCTGTTCCTGCACGAAGGAAGGAGTGTCGAGCGTTTTTTCAAATACGCGACGCTCCGTCCACGTGTGGTCGATGTCACTCCTCTTCAGTGATGTCCTCTTCATGATCTTTCTGGCGTAAAGTTTCCCGGCGTCACTTCCGCCCTTCTTCCTCGCCAGGTAAACCTTGCCAAATCTTGTAACTGAATCTCAGTTGTGTTTCATCTTAATATCTGTACAGGTACGGGCTGTCGTATCAGCAAAGTCTCCTTTCAAATAATTATGATACTCCATACCATCTTTTTTCCAATACCAAACTTCGCGATGAATATAAAATTCATAAATACGTGGTTCGTCTTCTCTTTAACGAGCTCTAAAGCACTCTCCGATAGGTCAAGCCCTTGTGCATAGGATATTACTAGATTTTATTGTTTCCTGCATGGTGACAGAAACAAGGTGAAATACCGTTTAGGTCTGTGAGTTTCCATGACTGCAACTTTTATCGTTAAAGTGCTTACGTGTGGAATCTCCATGGAGAGTGGTCTTTGACCCATTCGCGAGCTGTCTGCATAATTTGATTAATTGGTAAATGAAACATCGCGCCCTGGATTGTCTATCACTTCATCCCAATTCATTTTCTCTACTCCTGGGCCACGTGATCTTCGAGGTTTGAATCGGGGCTGACCGTCATCTGTATGTAAACGCTCAAAGCGAGTGGCAGTGGTGATGTCTCTAATGGTTTGCATTAGAGCCTCTTGTACCAGATTTCCAATATCTGCACCATATAAGTGTTCCTTTTATCCTTAAGAAGGATTTTGTACTGTTTCCTTGCAATCGAGTATGTCGCTAAGTCTTGGGAGAGTTCTGAGAGTTTTTCTTGGTGTAAGGCTTGTCGAGTAGTCCGTCTTTTTCTTTAACAGTGCGCATTGAACCATGGCTTTGCTTGTCTTTTCTTGACAGGGATTATTGCGGATTGGAGTAGCTGTTGTATCTGTTGATTTGCTTTTGTGACACTGCTGTGTATGGCTACTTGAATTGACTCAATTTCCTCTCTTGCTTCTGCTAGGACTTGCAAGTCAAGCTTTCTCGATACGTTTGTGGCTCTTTTCTGATGGACTGGCATTGCATTAGTCTGCTTGTCGAAGGTGGCGATGACTGGGACGTGTTTACTGAGTGGCGCTAGGCTAGACGTGTAGTCCACTGTTGCCTTACACGTATGTTGTTTCCTCTGCAGAATATGATGTCTATCGTGCTGCTTCCAATGGGTGCGAGATATGTTTTTTGCTTTTCTGTTATTTTTTCTTCTATCTCAGTCATCTTTATTATTTTTGGCTTGCAATCCGATCATAACCATGTCAGCTTGCAGTTCTTTCTTTTTGCTTTATCAAATTCTCCTCTGGTGAGGCCGCTGCAGTCTCTGACAGTGCTCGCATTCTATCGAGTTATCGTCGTTGGTCACATCCTTCTTACATATATATCGCAGTGGTCTACAACCATGTTTGAGTTGTCTTTGGTCATGGTTCCTAATACTGACGTCTGTGCTCTTTGCTTGTGGCATCTTGCTGTACCTATTGAATATGGCAGCTACTGTATGGTTTCACGTTGTTTGGTTTTGGTCGCCCTTTACTTACAGTTTTTGGGTTGTTTCTATGAGTTAACACTTCCGCGGTCGTGTCTTATCTTGGGTACTATATCCTACTCTTTCTCACTATATTTTGAATACTAGTACTTCAATTTAATGCTAACAACTTCAGCACTGTGGTCATTAGATGTTTACTCTTATAATGTTCAATGCCAAGCTGTTGTCATCTTGTCCGTTATGTCGGTTCTGACTGAACTTTTTGACTTGAAAATACAATGCACATAATGTTAAAGCTAAACATGCGCTTACATTCATCTGACAGTTTCAAAAGCTCTTAATGTGTGAACCAGGGAGCCATCCAGGTAATATCCTCACATCAGTTATATCAGGCAGGCTGTTTTGTTTTGGTAATACTCAAAAACAAAGTTATTATTGCATTTTATGGTTGAATTGTGACTCCAAAATTATGCGTCCCATCTTGACAATCCTACTGTTGATGTTTGTTATATAAGTAATGAATTTTTAACAGTTTACTGTGTTTTAAATCAATTCCCTTGTTTAGTTTCTGGTGATTATAGGTGGAAAATTATGCACTACAAACTATGTGAGGTCTTTGTGAAGGTTATGGCGGGTCTGAACAAAAGTTAATCAGCATAATATTAATTTCTAACTTCCATAGTTTTATTTGGCTAATTTTTAGTGGAAATTTTCATTGCTATTGTTCACTTATGTGTTTCCCCTTGTGTATGGGTTTTAAGTAACTCCTTGCAAGCTGTTTACAAAATGAACCAGTTAGGTTATGAATTATAGAAACACATTGAAGTACCTTAATTGGTGGTATTGGCATTCATCAAGAGATGTAAGAATCAATTTTTGCAGTGCTTTATATCAGTCAGAAAGAGACGTAGTAGTTGTTATACCTGTTTATATTTGGTCACCACATTGCCTGAAACTCACAAATTGCCAAAAATTTTAAAGTATTATATAAGAGAAAATAACAGTTGTATCGAAGTTATCACCGCTGACCAAAATCTTATGCAAATTTTTCTAGTTTTGCTATGTATTCTTCATCCACTCTTGGTTTTGAAGTGGCAAGCGCCTACATCATGTGTTCCTGTTAACAAAGCAAAGCTATGTTAGGGAAGCACTATAGTAATAGGACTTTGAATAGTCTGTCCAACATTCAGAACATACCACTGCTTTTATGGAAAGAGTGCAAGAACTTTACTCTTTGCTGTGTATTATTAGGGCGATCAAACCAACCATACACAGGAGATGGTAGGGTAATTAGAAGGGAAGAGAATTTGGGAGACATAGATGGGAGGACAATATTAAGAAGGCTCTTCATGAAACAGAAAATCAGAGTTTGAAGTGGATTCAACAGTTACACCATTTTTCGTTAATCCCCGGAAAAGTGTGAACGTGGGGTCCCATTGAATTGGAACTTCACACACTTTTGAGGGATTTAATAGCTATTCTCTATTATGATTTTGTTCTATTTTCTGGTGGTGTCGCTAGCTTGTTTCTTTACAAGATTCTGATAATATTTTAGTGTTTAAGTTTTTATTAAATTAAAATCAACACAGATCAGTAACTGATGCGATTATTCAGTTTCAATCCCCCTCCCCTCCTGACATCTGCTGTGTCGTTTACCAGAACTCCAACACTGAAACTGTCAACACCAGATACACTCACCATTGTGACTGGTGGGTCTTCCATCTGATGACGTTTCACTTTATCCCAGGTCATTTTTGAAGCACCAGGGGTATCCTCTGGGCAAGGTCTAAAGAGGGACACCTTGGAATTCTCACTGTTATTGAGAAAGGACTTGGCAGTTGTAATGTCTCTAATCGTGTCCATCAATGCACATTGTATGGCATTCCCAATATCAGCCCCAGAAAACTTGTGGAGTATAGGTACAAAGATACGCGGCCTTGTTGCTCCATCTCCCTCTTTTTTCAGACTGGTTAAAGAGGTGAAAGGCATTAATTACCCTTCCAAAGGGGGCGATCGGCGACGAAAGATATTACATTTTACAAAGGTAATAGTAATATGTCGCCTTCCGAAAGGCTCTGTCTTTTCACATGAATAATCCAGCGCCGACAGATATCATCTGGGAGAGCACGCAGTATCTTCGACGCTAACACTCTACCATAGCCGTTGACATCTTCACCAAGTGCGCGTAATGCCTGTATACGGCGATTGCACTCGATAAAAGTGGTGTTTAGCGCTTCCGGAGTGGCAAACTTGATACGTTTTACGTCTTCCAAGAAGTCTAGATGAGCTTGAATTATCCTGTTTCTGTCTCCGTATCGAGTTTGCAGAATTTTCTTTGTCTCTTCGTAAGTTTCTGCTATGACAGCGATGCCGTCGACCAACTGTTTTGGTTTGTCCTCCAAGTAACTACGGAGGTAAATGTGTTCATTAATGGTGGATAGCGAACAATCTTTATCGATTGAAGACTGAAACTGTTCCCAGCACCGCGACCAAGTTTCTACGTCACCTGAGAAGGGCTCTGGTTTAATTGGAGGCAGTCTGATGGAAGATGACATTGATATCGGAGCCGCGGCTGTGACGAGTGCTGGGTCTGTCAAAGTCAGATTCGCCGCTGAAGCTGTGAGTTTCCTCTCTAACTGGCGTGAACCTCTTTGAATGGCACGTTTGGCAGAGTCGATGTATTCTTCGCATTTTGCTATATTGCCGACCGACTTGTATTTCGCCCACAGCTAGGAATAATCACCATAATTAAGAATATGCTCTATGTTGGTAATTAATATGCATATCTTCATGTTCATACAAGTCTGAATAGTCGAAACTGCAAATACTGTGACAAATCAAACCACTTACCTTGTACAATGGGGTCGTTGCGAGCTAGTTGTCCGCCCGTAGTGCGTTTTAAATCGCTTTAGTCTCTTCCCCCTATGAGGTCTGAACGTCTTGAAGTGTAGTGATGGTTCGTAACGTCTTCTAATTTCGTACACACTCTTAGTATTTACCTCGAAGAAAGGCTCCCGAGTTTCGGCACCAAACTATGTGGAGTATAGGTACAAAGAACGCGGCCTTGTTGCTCCGCCTCCTTCTTTATTCAGACTGGTTAAAGAGGTGAAAGGCATTACCCTTCCAAAGAGGGTGATCAGCGACGAAAGATATTACATTTTACAAAGGTAATAGTTCAAAGATGATCAAGTTTAAAGAAAGATAATAAATGTTCATACAATTAAATATTATAAACAGAAGCAACGTTTATTCCTCCACACCTTCCTGGTTTCCGGACTCCTGTAAAGAACTCGGGAATCTTTTGTGGGAATATTACTCCATCCACGATGTCCATCTTGACGTCCTCCAAGCCAATTACATCTTCCCACTTGACATGTGGGTTTTTGATGATTATTTTCTCAAGTTCATCCCTGGAGATGGTTGGTTATGTCTTGCATGCAATGTTTTTGACTCCATGCCCTTTCAGGAATTACAAACTTATTAGGGGAGAAGGGTACAGTGACAGAATGGGATATATGATTTATATTCAGTGTTTCAAGAAATAAAGTACACAGGCATTTATATCATTTTTTTTATTGCGCCTTCTTAAGCCTTATCGGCGGCTGCAGCTTCTTTATTCTGAAAACAAAAAGTTCTGATAATATTTCCTGGTTGGCAGCTCATATCTTAAAGTGAAATGCTATATGCAAAAATAAAAACTCCAAAGCAGAGAAAATGCACCTCCCCTGCGCAATTAATAATTTTTTAAGCGTTTTTTCAAATACGTGACGCTCCATCCACGCCTGGTCGATGTCCCTCCTCTCTAGTGATCTCCTCCTGATGTTCTTTATGGCGTAAAGTTTCCCGGCGTCACTTCCACCCTTCTTCTTCTTCTTCGCCAGGTAAACCTTGCCAAACCTGTAACAGAATCTCAGTTACGTTTCATCTTGATATCTGTACAGGTACGGGCTGTCGTATCAGCAAAGTCTCCCTTCAAATAATTATGATACTTTCCACTCTTTTTTCCAATACCAAAACTTCGCGATGAATATAAAATTCATAAATACGTGGTTCGTCTTCTCTTTAACAAGCTCTAAAGCACTCTCCGATAGGCCAAGCCCTTGTGCTCAGGATATTACTAGATTTTATAGTTTCCTGCGTGGTGACAGAAACAAGGTGAAATACCGTTTAGGTCTGTGAGTTTCCATGACTGCAACTTTTATCGTTAAAGTCCTTAAGACAATGTCCTAGGTAAGCGATAAGAAGCGAGCAGTGCGAGCTGTATAAGCAGCCTCGGGTGTCATATGAAGCGAGGTAATCGCTTGTTGTGTCCTGCGTGAGTGACGCGGGGGGGGGGGGGGGGGGGCGGCAAGACATTAGTATCCACGATGGCTTGGTCAGGTAAACGTGACCTTTTGCTCGCGGAAAGTGCGTTCTTGAAAATGTTAATAGTTAGGAAAAGGAAGGCAGCCGAAAGGAAAAGATCACCAACAAACACCATTTACTTGGGAAGGGAAATGTATGGTGAATTTCACCACTTGTTTGAGCAACTCAGAAGCAATTCCAGAGGACCAAAACTGTTTTACGAGTATGCAAGAATGCTCCCTAGCACATTTGATTACATTGCAAATGCTATTAGGGATCAATTCGATTACCGTATGACAAATTTTCAACGACCTATATCATTGGAGGAGAGATTGATGTTGACTCTCAGGTAAGGAAATGAAACGGAGACTGCTGTTTTCTGGGTTGTTATGCCGTACTGTCTGGTAGATGTCCATTAACGTTTCAGAGATCCATCCGGGATCCATCATCAGGGCATGGCTTATTCATCGCCCTGATGATGGATCCCGGATGGATCTCTGAAACGTTAATGGACATCTACCAGACAGTACGGCATAACAACCCAGAAGGCAGAAATCTTCATACTCAACGCTTTGAAAACCTCAAATCCCACATCACAAAATGAAACACTCTTATTTGCAATAAGTCTGTTTTTATTAAAAAATACAAGTGAAAGAACTGCACATTCTTAACCCTTTGCGGTCCTATGTGGGACTGAGTCCGCCACGTCCATACATAATTTATACATGATCTGGAGTAAAGGTGAGGCTGGTAAACAGTGTGAGCATATTATTTATTCCTTATCTGTGCACTAGTGCTATGCAAGTATTCCTGGCAATACTATGTGACTGTCGTTTTATTCTGACACGTGTCCATAGAAGCCAGGACTCCGCACCAAGTGTTTTGCCATAAATCATATAGCGAAGGAATACCAGTGAAGATTTCTGTCTTCTGAGTTTTTGCGCTGTGTAGTCTGGTAGATGTTTACCAACGTTTCAGAGGTCATACTGCCTCCGTCATCAGGGCATGGCTTATTCATCGCCCTGATGACGGAGGCAGTATGACCTCTGAAACGTTGGTAAACATCGACCAGACTACACAGCGCAACAACCCAGAAGACAGAAATCTTCATACTCACCGCTGTGAGCTGTTTTAATTATTTTTAACTCATTAAGCAATCTACCACTTCTTATCAAGCATTCTTTGTGTGTAGTGACTTCATCGTTTACACTTTGCATTCTGTTTCACTTTCCTGGTGTTGAATTTGGTCTTGACCTTTCGAAAACAATTAGGGGAATGGAAGCACAGCTCTGAGAATATGAAATCCAATGCTTATGCATCGTATATCTGCATGCATCTCACTACAGACAGTGAAAAATATTTTACACGGTCAGTATTCAACCAAGAACTCAGAACATATTTTCACCATATTTAGCAAAGTCTCTTACTTTTTAGAAAAGTTATAAAATAAAATAAAACCAGTTTATAATAGTAATTCAACTTACACAGCTTAGTGGCATTTAAATAGACCAGTAGAAAGCCGTAGTGGTATTTGAAGTGGACTGCAAAGGGTTAATGAATTAGAGAAAAACAAAGTTGCAGGACTAGGGAACTGCTGGTGAGAGCATAAAAGGTGACGACGAGGCAGATGAAGGACTTCGCTAACATGGAGTAGCTTGAGGATGCTGATTGCTCTCTATCGTAGACAGCTCATGGACCAATATATTTTGGACTTGGCTACGAAAGTTCAGCTTATTAATAGAAGGAAGTTGCTTGACGTGAGGCATAAGAGATTTGAAAAAGTTCATGTCCTCATCATCTTTACCAGACTTCCCTTGTAGCAACGACAGTTTCTTCGACTCTATATCTAACAATTCCTTCTCAAACTTTGCGGAAGTCGTGGTGGGCTGCCCTTTACGTTTTTTCGATCGAGGAGAGAAAGTTGCATCAATTGGCCCAGCAACATCGGTAAAGGAATTCTGAAGCTTCTTTGACAGCGTTCCTCTTGAATTTCGGTTATCAAACGTTTCATTTCTTTCGCAACTTGAGGCCTGGGCAGATTCACTGTCGCTTTCGTAGGCATCAGCTTCCTCTTGAGATTGAGATTGAGCACCTGTGGCAAATATGTTGGAAAAATCGGGATCCTCAACATTGCCTTCGGTCGGTCTTGGTGTAATGACAGATCGCAGAAACAACATAGCATCGAAGTGAGGCCAAGTCCCTAGGTAACGCGGGGCCTGTTCTGCACCATCCCCAGAGCGGCTTTTCGGTACCTTTTTGAACTCTCTGCAGAAAGTGTCTCGCAAGTTTTTCCATTTGGCCTTGACTACCTCCTCTGCATATGAAAAGACAGAGAAAAGAATTTACAAATAATTTTCTTGATTGTAGGTACTTGGCTACAGGGATACAATTCAGGCAACTTGCTTATTTATTCATAATTTCGAAAAGTGCCGTGGAAGTAATAGTTGTGCAAGTATGCAAAGCTATTTGGAAAACGTTACAGAAAGAGCACATGCCACAACCAACAGTTGCACATTTAGAAAAAGTTGCAGAAGGCTTTTGGAACACGTGGCAATTTCCCAATCGTGTTGGGTGTATTGATGGTAAACACATAAGAATAAAACGCCCATCAAATTCCGGTTCAATGTATTACTGTTACAAAAATTATTATTCCATCGGCTTACTTGCAGTCACAGATGCGAATTACAAGTTCATCACTGTGGATGTTGGCTCTTTTGGAAAACACAGTGATGCTGGGGTTTTTGACAACTGCCCTCTACGTCGAGCACTTGCATCAGGAAGAATAAAGTTACCAGAATAAAAATGCTTGCCAGGTTCAACAATCAAGGCACCATTTGTTTTCTTTGGCGATGAGGCCTTTCCTCTCACAGAGTACCTCATGAGACCTTTCCCACGATGTCAATTGCAAGAAGGGGGAGAAAATGAGGAGTTTAATTACAGACTGTCGCGAACTAGGATGGTAGTGGAATGTTCTTTCGGAAGTATTGTCACAAAATTTCGTATATTAGGAAAGGCAATTGAAACTAACGTACAGAATGCTGTACAGATTGTAAAATCTGTAACATTACTACACAATGTTATTAAAGATTTTGAAAGCATCACTGAAATTGATGTGCAAAGATTTTCAGCTGTGAGAGCAGACCCAAGGGCATATATGACAACATCAAAGAGGAACAATGTGTCGTCACGAAGGGCTGCTCTTACAAGGCAAGAATTTTGCAGTTTTTTCAAGCTCCACCCTTTGAAGCGAACATAATTCGGCTTTACCAATTCATGTTATGAACTTATTATTTCTAATGTAATCAGTTTTTATTACAAGGCACGAATTTTGCAGGTATTTCAAGCTCCACCCTTTGAAGCGAACATAATTCGGCTTCACCAATTCATGTTATGAACTTATTATTTCTAATGTAATCAGTTTTTTAAAAAAAATTGGAAAAAATACTCACTTTTTTCTCGTACATTTTCTGCGATCTTGCTCCATTCCCTGTCCACAAGCATCCGGTTATAACTGTTGTGTTTCATGTCCCAAAGAATGCGTCTGCTTTTCACTTCACTAATTATAACTTCCGTTAACGTTTCTGTCATTGTCATCAGATGCAGCGCACACAACTTTCCAACGCAAGAGCCTTCCCTGTACTGCACGGTCAGATTTCCTGCGCATGCGCCTTCCCGGCCAGCGCTGCGATTCGCGCGAAAATATCAAAATATTTGATCTCGCAATCCGGCCGCTTTACACATAGGACAGCGCCGCACAAACAGCCAGTTTGATATTTCCGCTTCACCCACGTAACTCGCACCGCTCGCATTTAATCGCTCACGTAGGACACCGGGTAAAATTGAAGGTCTTCGACATAAATCGTTCCTTCGTTGACTGTTACAAGGCGGGCTACATACTGCGAGGTAGACCCACTATGAAACCCGTCAGTTACGAGTTGGCTATAGGTTTAAATCGGCCACGTCCAGATGTATTACCGCATTGAAATATAGCGGTCTGTGTATCAGCGCCCACTTCAAAACGCAGAAATGCAGAAGATGATTAATCTTTCCTACGAACGAAGTCTTGGAATCTGGAGCAGGGTTTTCCTGTCTGAATCCTAACTTGAGCTGCAAATCGTGTTGCATGCGAAGATGCAAATGTATGGCTTTAATTTGTATTGTGACGTGCGTCATAAATCCCGAATACTCGCGCTGGAGGGGAAGGGCCGCCTGACCGCCCTCCCTGGCTAGCGGACTGTGACTGTAGGTGTAACCGCTACCGAATGTTCCAGACGCCGTATTCCCCTCCCGAGGGATGGTAGAAACTACCAGAAATTACCAGAATTGAAAGCTTCTAGTAGTCGTAATTTCAAGGAAGCGTACTTCCAGACTTCCTGGTTTGGAAGCTTCGACAGCTGGGCCGGCGATTATAAAAAGGTCGCCTGCCCGAATGCGGGTGGATAAGTAGTTGTTGACAGCGGTGGCGACAGTTGATAAGCGAGAGGAGCGAGTTGTTGATAAGAATGAGTGTGTGGAGCCATAGAGCAGTCTGGTGTGGCGCTGAGCAAGAAGTGGTCGGCTGCGTGTGAGGCGCACCGCATTCGTGGACCGTGGCGGCTGAGGAGACAGCGTGTGTCCAGTGGGGGCCGACGTGTGCGTGTGCGAAGAGAGTGAGTGTGTGTGTGTGTGTGTCAAGAACAGAGACAGACCCCCAGATACTGTTGTAGTAGTAGAGAGTTGCCTGTAAGGCAATGTCCTACGTAAGCGACAAAAAGCGAGCTATGCGAGCTGCATAAGCAGCATGGGGTGTCATATGACATAAGGGAATCGCTTGTTGTGTTCTACGTGCCTTCCTGCGCATGCACCTTCCGTGTACTGCAAGGTAACAGCTTTCTTGCGCACGCGCCTTACTGGCCAGCGCAGCGACTCGCGCGAAAATATCAAAATATTTGATCTCGGACTTCGGTCGCTTTCCTCTCCTGACTGATTCGCTGTAACCTAGGACAGCGCCATACAAACAGCCAGTTTGATATTTCCGCTTCACCCACGCAACTCGCACCGCTCGCATTTAATCGCTCACGTAGGACACCGGGTAAGTGTAGACCTCTGGAACTGATTTGATTTAACGTTAATAAATCAGGGTTGAGAAATAAAATGCGTACCAAACCACATATACGTCACAGTATTTTGATGATGTGTCTTTTTAAGCATTGAAACTGTGTCCAAACATATCAACTGCATGGCTTTTATAAGCGAGGTGAACAGATGGTTTTTAGCTCGACTTCCTGAAAATCGCGACTCTCTCTGCTACTTCCGAATTCCTTTCTGTTTCAGGGGTGTACAACAGCCATTTCTCGCACTGATGCAGGGTCACTGCTTAATACGCTAGTGCTGGCAGAACATACCAGAAATCCCAAAACCCAAGTCCACATCGCCAATTCTTGACAGGAATTTTGATTTGTATTGATTCGTAATTCAAGAGTCTCAGTCACAGGTAGTCTACACGTACTAGCAAACATACTCTGTCCATTTCTCATGAAAAATTGTACATTCAGAATCACGTTTTAAGTTTTTTAACAAAGATGTTACATAAGATGTTTTTGTTCAATTTATCCTAGTTTCATTTAACTATGAACAACGCAAATCAGTGAATGTTGGGAAAATGTACTCGCTACTTAAAACATAGTTAGAAGCAGGGGCGCCTTCGACGTTGCGATGGCTTAGGCGTCCTGGAAGTAGAAATGTAACGTAAAAATACAAGACTGAAAGGAATAAATAAATAAGACGCCGTTAAATATATAGAGTGGAGAATAAGAGTCCATCCCCACCCATCGGTCACATCTTCTTGGGTGAACAGACCAAAGCAAAGGTTTGTAGAGATGCGTAGTATTTGTTCTGTCTGCTACCGGTACAAGAACAGTGTGGGGTTGAGCCGTTTTATTACACGTATCTGTACGCCGTTTAAAATGGACAGTGCACCATACCAAAGAGTAATGATTCTTCTCCCGGCCATGTTTGAATTTTCGTTCGTTATTGACGTACGTCATATGCTTCAAGCAACTTTTTTGATTCACTGTTGAGTTTCAATGTGAGTGCTTAATGCGCGCTCTTTCAGTAACTACACAAACACGTGTTAATTAATTGTATTGTTTTTACTGTTAAGTCTGTTCGGCCAGGTTTATGTGGCAAAACAAGAGTGCGAAAGAAAACAAGCACAAATATTTCTTTCGCAAAAGTTTTCTTGTTGCAGCCAACTAAAATTTGGTTTGATGATTTTCTCATCGAATGTATCTACGATACCGACCTTTTTCTTTTGTGGACGTGATTTCGCCTGTGCTGAAAATGAAGTTGACGTGCGTTTGTCAACTTCCTTTGATAATTCTTGCAAGTGTTCGCTTGAAAATGCCAGTGGCAGCCATCACCCTTGAGCCAACACTTTTAAAGGGATTTTTATGTCATCCCCTGCCTCGTCTGGCTTATATGCCGACACGTCATAACTTATCTCTCGTCTTTGACTGTGAATAAATCTGTTATCGCCTATCTAAGACGTTTCGTAATGGACATCGGCCCACTGCCATCTCTTTACAAATTCTTCAGAACGAACTGCGACTATAGTATTGTCATTTCTTCTCGTTTCATCGTTTAATGTTTCAAAGTTATCACATTCCAAGTCAATATCCATCGGTTCAGGCGGCGGCTCACTCGAAATACTCGCGCCGGCGTTGACACGCTCGGCTTTCTTTCTTTCATTTATAAAGTTTCAGATAACCTCAAGATAGAAATCCGTTTTCAGTTACCACTGAGGGACGTGGAGGAAGAACTTTTAAAGAATTAATACACGTGTGCTATGCCAATAAAAGATTAGTGTGTTGTACATTTGAGGTTGAGACGGAAGGGAAATGTTGATTGCAGACTAGTGGTTTGTGATGCTGTATGGTATTGTTAGTGATTCCCAGTCTTTCCGGGGGATATATGACCTCCATCTTCAGGGGCGATATTTTCCTCCAAAATGTTGGCAGCCTCATACAAGACCTCAAGGCATCAACAAAAATGACCCAAACCATCATAAAGTAAGGAATGTTTATAATATAGTTTTTTCTGTGAAATTTTACTGTGCTTTTCTGCCATGTGACTGGTCAGAATAAAGATTGTCAATAAATACTAACATTTTCAATTTCCTTTTTATTCATGATTAATATTCGTCTTGTCATTCTATGTAGGGAACAGAGCGTCGATTAATAACCCAAGAAAAGAGTATCATATGACCTTCCGAAAAGTTTAGAGTAATGTGACCTTAAATTAGGCCACGACCACTTCCACGTCCTTCCAATTCATTACTCCGATGCTACGTAGTCTACATACTGGAATCAAAATAACAGGAAATGCATTAGAGGCTTGGATGTCCCTTTTTGCGTTATCAGGACTTTCGATAAAATTCTACATTTCTAAATTTAGACTAATTCTGAACGCATTTATAACCGCTCTACTTTACATGAAGCCCTAAAGTACTTAATTAGACATAATAAATGGCACATCCTGTTAGCACAATTAATATATTATTATTATTTAGTGTTCTGTCTGACGACAGGTCCATATGAACAGGATCCTTCCATCCTTTTCTCGGACTGGGACCTGTTCATATACATTCTTGGCAGATGATCCAGAAGTGGTTTCCCATTGCCTTATTCTGTGTGTGAATGGAGTAATTGTTGGGATGCCACGGAGAAACCGGGGAAGCCCCTGGAGGAAAACTACGTGCTGCCTAGACCACGGCCTTGCCCAACACAAGTTATAAATTCGGGCACCGCCGGGAATCGAACCCGAGACCCCAGGATTACAAGGCCAGCGTTCTAACCGCTAGACCACCGTGGCTATATAGCTTTTATTGCCGTTCAGTTATTTTAGATTTAGCAAACACGTGTAGACTGCGGATTGTTTCAGTGCACGTTTCTGAATGCGAATACACTATTTACACTCTGCATTTTGACGTAAATACGTCTATATTTTACGGTCAGTGTCATTCGGCAAAAATGTAACGAAAAAGGGAAACGAAAAAGTGTAACTTCATTGTTATGTTACCTAGGAAACGTCAAACTTTATTGTTATGTTACCTGGCAAACGAATAAGTGTAACTTTATTGTTATGTTACCTAGGAAACGTCTTTTATTTATCAACAAATAAACAACTGTTTTCACCTACATAATTACCTTACCTTACATTACATTACATTACCTTACCTTACCTTACCTTACCTTACATTACATTACATTACATTACATTACTTTACATTACCTTACCTTACTTTACCTTACATTATCTTACATTACATTACATTACTTTACATTACATTCATCTACCACGAACCCATCTTAAGCGTAACTAATTCAAGTTAAATAAGCAATGTCTTAATCAAACTTTACTCAATTGTAAAGCGGGTATAAAGGAAATATTTAGAATAAAGCCAATATATAAACTTCCTTTCCGTATAGACGTATTTACGTCAAATTATCCGGAACCTTGGTTCCACTGACAACTTTTTCATACGAAAATAATGCACAATGGCGCCTGTTGCAGTTATTTAAGCATATTCTTGTTCATGTTGTTTGCAAGTAATGAACAGCGACAGATGTGGTAGTGACGTAACAATGAAACAGTTGTGCGTCTCTCAACAATAGAAAAAACACTGGAAAGACTGCATTAAAATAGTGGATCAGCTCAGTGACAGCCGGCGAAGGCGAATCTTTAAAAACATTTATTGATGTAAATACGTCTATATTTTAGGGTCAGTGTCATTCGGCAAAAATGTTACGAAAAAGTGTTACGAAATAGTGTTACGAAGAAATGTTACGAAATAGTGTTACGAAAGAGGGAAACGAAAAAGTGTAACTTCATTGTTATGTTACCTTGGAAACGTCATCTGTTTGTCAACAAATAAACAACAATGTTTACCTACATAGTTACATTACATTACATTACTTTACCTTACATTACATTTCCTTACATTATATTACCTTACCTTACATTACCTTACCTTACATTACCTTACCTTTCCTTACCTTACATTACATTACCTTACCTTACATTACCTTACCTTTCCTTACCTTACATTACATTACCTCTGCCACTGTTAGTAACTACCGACCCATTTCTATACTTAATACTTTTTCCAAATTATTTGAACTTGTTATTTATGATCATATCTCACATTACATAAAGTCTAAATTAAATCCTTGTCAGCATGGTTTTACTAAATCTAAATCTACAGTTACTAATCTCGTAACTTATCTTGATTTTATTAACCCAATAGTTGGCTCCCAGGGTCAAGCTGATGCTGTTTATTTTGATCTTAGCAGTGCATTTGATCTTGTCCCTCACAATCTATTACTCAACAAGCTCAGTGCTTTTGGACTCTCTGATGGTTATGTACACTGGTTTCGTAGTTACTTAACCAACAGACAATCCCAGGTTCGCGTTTCTGGAACTCTTTCGTCTCCTTTTGTAGTCCTCTCTGGAGTTCCACAGGGATCTGTTTTGGGTCCTCTACTTTCCAATTTGTTTATTGATGATATATGCCAAGTAATTAATCATTCTAAATGCCTTCTTTTCGCTGATGATATCAAAATTTTTCGTGCCATTAAATCTCCCAACGACTGCAATGAACTTCAAACTGACATTGACTCGGTACAAGGTTGGTTCACTGCTAACTTCATGAAACTCAATATTAGTAAAACTATAGTAATTTCCTTCTCCAGGAAAACCACTACTTTGATCTTTGATTACAAACTTTTTCAGTCCTCCATAACACGTGCAAACACTATTAAAGACCTGGGAATATTTTTCGACTCCAAGCTCCGATTTCACAATCATGTTGACCACATATTTTCACATTGTATTAAGTTGCTGGGTCTTGTTCGCACGTTAACCTTTTCGTTCTCTTCTCTCGATTGCCTGTATATGTTATATGTAACCTTAGTTAGATCCAAGCTCGAGTACGCCTCGGTCGTTTGGAATTCTGTTACGACTACTGATGCCAACAAACTGGAACGTATCCAGCAGAAGTTTGCAGCCCTTTGCTACTATCGTTTCCTCCCCCAAGTGCATTACAGCTACGCTGATGCTTTAGAGTATTTAAAACTCCATACCCTGCGTAAGAGAAGGCATTGCAGTGATGCACTGTTCCTTGCTCAGGTTTACCGCGGCTTTAAATGCTGTCCTTCCCTTCTGGAAGCTGTCGGTCTCCGCATCCCTGCTCGGAATCTGAGAGATTTTTCTATGTTCAGTTTTAGCCCTTTGATCAAAAACAGTCCTTCTGCTAGATGCGCATCAGCTGCTAATGTCATCTGCAGGGATTTGGACATATTCGAGACGAAAATTGTCACACTTCTTCACATTTTATAATAGTATAATTTACTTAATTGATTCATGTTATTTTTACAAATATCCTAATGTAGTTAGTAGTAATTTTTTGTGTATTTTTTCCGTATCAATGTATTTTATATATTGCTTATTTTACCTTTTATGTTTTACTGTGTTTGTGAGTTTATCTCTGTGCTGTATCTGTAATTGGCCATCAGGCTGTTGATACAGCACACAAATAATAAAGAATTGAAAATTGAAAATTACCTTACCTTACATTACATTACATTACATTACATTCAGCTACCACAGACCCATCTTAAGCGTAACTAATTCAAGTTAAATAAGCAATGTCTAAATCAAACTTATCTCGATTGTAAAGCATGTATAAACGAAATATTTAGAATAAAACCGATAAATAAACTTTCTTTCCGTATAGACGTATTTACGTCAAATTCTCCGGAACCGTGGTTCCACTGACAACTTTTTTGAAGAGTAAAGCATTTAAATAGTGAGCCACTGAAAGTGTATAACTAAAAACAGTCAACTAGTGAAAGAGTGAATTAATAAAAGATAAGTAGATCCATGAAAGAGCCGACGGAAGCTAAAAACTAGGCTTGCCGAGAAAGTGGGTCTAGAACCCGCCCTAAAACTGTATTACACATTTGATTTGTGCTGTTTGAAAAACATACATGAGCAGAAAATAACGACAGTGTGTATCGAGTACACGGGGTATAAATTTGGAAATTATTATTTTTTTCAAAATTTGTAAATTTATTTTGAAGGAAAAAATTGTAAGGGGAGACAAAGATTGGAATATGTGACGCAAATTTTTGAAGCTGTGAGCTGTAAATGAAGAGACTGGCGCAAGATAGACGAAAATGGAGGACCGCATCAAACCAGTCGGAAGACTGATGACAGAGAGAGAGAGAGAGAGAGAGAGTCTGCTGATTCAATGGCTTTTTGTACCAGTCACAGTGAAAACGAAGATTGTGTTACTGGCTACTTAATGTATGTAGGCTCAATTATACCAACGGAAACGTCCCCTTCAAGGCAGGGCCGCATTTACAGTTGTGTAGCCTCTGTGACAAAATGTGGTAGCCCCTATCAGTAACAACAAATTTAGGTTAAGTTTAAATTACCTATAAATAAAAACCATGGTTCCGGAGAATTTGACGTAAATACGTCTATACGGAAAGGAAGTTCATATATTGGCTTTATTCTAAATATTTCCTTTATACATGCTTTACAATTGAGATAAATTCGATTAAGACATTGCTTAATCAACTTGAATTAGTTACGCTTAAAATGGGTCTGTAGTAGCTGAATGTTATGTTAAGTAATGTAATGTAAAGTAATGTATTGTAAGGTAAGGTGGGGTAAGGTTTTTTTTGTAGTGTTCTGTCTGACGACAGGTCCATATGAACAGGATCCTTCCATCCTTTTCTCGGACTGGGACCTGTTCATATACGTTCATGGCAGATGATCCAGAAGTGGTTTGCCATTGCCTTCTTCTGTGTGTGAATGGAGTAATTGTTGGGATGCCACGGAGAAACCGGGTAAGCCCCCGGAGGAAACCTCCGTGTTGCCTACACCACGGCCTTGCTCAACACAAGTTATAAATTCGGGCACCGCCGGGAATCGAACCCGAGACCCCAGGATTACAAGGCCAGCGTTCTAACCGCTAGACCACCTCATCTTATTATTATTTAGTGTTCTGTCTGACGACAGGTCCATATGAACAGGATCCTTCCATCCTTTTCTCGGACTGGGACCTGTTCATATACGTTCTTGGCAGATGATCCAGAAGTGGTTTGCCATTGCCTTCTTCTGTGTGTGAATGGAGTAATTGTTGGGATGCCACGGAGAAACCGGGGAAGCCCCCGGAGGAAAACTCCGTGTTGCCTAGACCACGGCCTTGCCCAACACAAGTTAAAAATTCGGGCACCGCCGGGAATCGAACCCGAGACCCCAGGATTACAAGGCCACATTCTAACCGCTAGACAACCGTGGCGGTGGTATGGTAATGTAAAGTAATATTTTATAGGTAACAACAATGCCGAGTAACAAAAATGCTTCAATACTTAACTTGAATTAGTTACGCTTAAGATGGATCTGTGGTAAATGAATGTAACGTAAAGTAATGTATTTTAATGTAATGTAACGTTTCCTATGTAACAACAATGCTAAGTAAACAGATGAAGTTTCCTAGGTAACAATAATGCCGAGTAAACAGTTGACGTTTCCTAGGTAACAACAATGCTGAGTAAACAGATGAGGTTTCCTAGGTAACAACATTGCTGAGTAAACAGATGAGGTTTCCTAGGTAACATAACAATGAAGTTACACTTTTTCGTAACACTATTTTGCCGAATGACCCTTCCTTATAGACGTATTAGCAATCATGAATCTTCAGTTCTTAGTAGCCGCTTCTAAAATTTAAATACAATCCGTTCAGTTACGTGCAGATGTTTCATTAAAGATCGGTAAGTATAGCTTGAGTTTTTGTATGATTTAGTTAAAGTTCACGTTTGAAAAGTTTATATTAATTTTGTGTTATTATATGTTCTTTGAAAATGTGCATGAAATAAACACATACAGGGCCGACCATGTCTGTCTTTCCATCCCCGTATCTCCATGATTCAAGTCAAGAGCAGTAGCATGGACTTTGATAAAATTTGGTGTGAAAGTTATATCACTGGAGGCTATCCAAAATGATACCTATTAATTTCCTACAACTGGTAATACTAACGTGATAAATAGACTATAAAGTCATACAACAATGTATGGTAATAGGTCTTTGAAAATATGCAAGTTAAGCACAATAATTTTTTGCAAAATGTAAAACAAGCCTATTATTTAATGAGATATATATTTTGTATTAGGTACTAATGCTGTTAAAATTAAAGCCTCTGTTTACAAAATTATGGTTCAAGTCACATTGAAAGTATTGCCACTGTATAATATGTATCTAAATTGACTTTCTTTCATTATTCAAGATCAAGGCACCAAACTGCAAATATGGACCCATGCTTCAAGGATTTCCTGAAGGAACTATAGTGTCAAGTCTGTCGGGAGTATATTATGTCACCCATTCCCATGTGTGAAAATGGCCACAGTGTGTGCAAGACCTGCAGGCAGAATCTCCTGAATTGCCCAGTCTGCAGAGAACAGTTCTCAAACATGAGGTGTTTTCTTCTTGAGAACATGACCAGGAAAATGAGGCACCCGTGTAAATATTACAACCGAGGATGTCCCAAGGCATTTTACCTACAGCGTAGTGAGAAGCACGAAGACCAGTGTCAACACCAGCCATTTAAATGCCCATTTCAGGTAACGGTAAGGTGAGCTGCACCTGGGAGGGCAGCGTCACTGATATCTGACAGCACATGGAGAATAACCACATGGGACCAAGCAACCAATCAAATGCAACTGGGAGTATTTACGGATAATTTCTGCGTAATGAAGCTGAATGTAAAGTGGAATTGTGCAAACCAATATTCACAATGGGCAAAAGTTTCTTTCTGTTACTTAGAACCATAGACAACAATAAGAATGTCAATATTCTGCACGTAGGACTAAAGAGAAAGGCATCTAAGTAGATTGTTATTGTTAGACCTTTTTCTGATGTTGTTTGTTTGTATTCTCCTCAGACACTTCAATGTTCAATAGCTCTTTCTTGTACCGCATATTGAGCGATCATGCCAGAAAGGCATATTTTCATAATAGAAGATATCTGGTCTACTCCTTACTTACTCTGTGAAGCCAGGTCCTTCTTTCCCCTCATTCACAATCTTCGAGGGCTCCAGAAGCATTCTATAGAGCACCACCCGGACCACTGAAATGGCCCTTTTCAGGGCCCTGATCACAATTTTCGAAATAGACGCTAATTTAAAGATAGCTGACGGTATTTTCCGGACTCCGCTGATGGAGGCTGCAACTCGTGGCCATCTAGAAGTAGTTCGTTATCTTACAATGAATGGAGCAGACGTAAATGCTTGCACCATTTATGAAACTGCTTTGCACTTGGCAACTAAAGGAGCACATTTTGACGTGATGGGTTTCTTACTGGAACAGGGCGCGAATATTAATGGCAGCAATGTTGAACACGGCGAAAGTCCGTTATTACATGCAATTAAAGACTTACAGAAAGTGAAGTTCTTAATTGAAAGGGACGCTGATATTAATGTTCGCAACATCTTTAATGAAACTGCTTTTCACCTCGCTGTTGAAGCTGATAATGTAGACCTTATGACATTATTAGTAGATAAAGGAATGTCTGTCAACGAAACGAGTATACGCGGAACTCCGCTACACTACGCAGCTTGCTTTGATAATCTGAGACCAACGGAATTTCTAGTCGAAAGAGGCGCTGATTTACAGATAGCCGACGCAATTGGCCGGACTCCGCTGATGGAGTCTGCATATGGTGGCCATCTAGAAATAATTCATTATCTTGTAATGAATGGAGCAGACGTAAATGCTTGCATCGATGATGTAACTGCTTTGCTCTTGGCAACTGAAAGGGCACATTGGGTCGTGATGGATTTCTTACTGGAACAGGGAGCGGATATTAATGACAGCAATGTTGAACGAGGCATAAGTCCGTTACTACTTGCAATTGAGAAAAACGACTTACAGAGAGTGAAGTTCTTAATTGAAAGAGGCGCTGATGTCAATTTCCGTAGCCGTGATGGCAGCAAATCGTCAGCTTTACATCTCGTATTGCATTGTTGTAACCCAATTGACGTGGACTACTTAATAAAGACAGGTGCTAATCTGAACGTGCAGGATTGGAACGGCTTCACTCCACTTCATTACGCACTTATTTGCAAATGTACTGAATTAGCAATGCATTTGGTGGAGAAAGGTGCAGATGTAAATATTCCGGATTCTGGCGGAAGATCACCTTTACAACTTTCTGTGATTAAGAACAACGTAAAATGTGTAAAACACCTTGTGACGTTTAATCCTAATGTCAATTACCAAGGGCCCAAAAAATTGACCGCGCTCTCAATGGCCATCAGACGGGGGAGGATGGTCAGACAGCCACCTTTATATCTCGCAGTGATTGGTGATAAACCGGAAATCATGAACTGCTTAATAGAGGCAGGTGCTAATCTGAACCTGGGCGATGGAAACGGCTCCACTCCACTTCATTACGCACTTTCTTCCAAATATACTCTATTCACAATGCATTTGGTGGAGAAAGGTGCAGATGTAAATATTCCGGATTCTGGCGGTAGATCACCTTTACAACTTTCTGTGATTAAGGACAACGTAAAATGTGCAAAACTCTTTGTGAATTTTAATGCTAACGTCAATTACCAACGGCCCAAAAAATTGACCGCGCTCTCAATGGCCATCATACTGGGAAGGATGAACTTTGTTAATGTTTTAGTGGAAAATGGCGCCGATATTAATCTTCGTGATGACCGTGGAAATACTGCACTGCATGCCGCGGTTATGAGAGGGGATACGGGTCTTGTTGACTACTTAATATCCCGAGGGGCAGATGTTAATATTCCAAATATCAGATTGGAAACTCCACTAGATTGGATTTAATTACGTCATTGGGATATTCCAGCTTCGTATAATAGCATAATTACAAAAACACTGTTGTTAGTCACAGGTTTTGATACCAGCATACCAGATGGAGTCCTTAAGTGGACTCTGATGAGGTACGCTGCAACGAGATCATGGGTGGCTGTGGACAGCTTGTTACAGAGTGGTGCTGATGATATTGTGCTTGCAGAATTTTACCAGGACAAGGAGTAGAGACAGGCAGCATTGTGGGAATGTGCACAGAAGGGACACAGAAACTTGTTGGAGTTATTAATGAATTCCGGAATTGATGTTAATGCCATTGTATCGGATCCTCAAAATAATCACTGAAATTACCTCTTCTTCATTAGGCACACAGTACAGCCAAGAGGAAGTTGTAAGACTTCTTATTGAAAGTGGCGCTGATATTAATGTTCGCACCTTCTTTAATGAAACTGCTCTTCACTTCGCTGCTGAAGCTGAAAATGTAGGCATTATGACGTTAGTAGATAAAGGAATGTCTGTCAACGAAACGAGTACACACGGAACTCCGCTACACAAAGCAGCTCGCCATGGTAATCTGAGAGCAACAAAATTTCTAGTCGATAGAGGCGCTGATTTAGAGATATCTAACGCAATTGGTCGGACTCCGCTGATGGAGGCTGCATCCGGTGGCCATCTTGAAGTAGTTCGTTATCTCGCAATGAAGGGAGCAGACGTAAATGCTTGCAACAATGATGTAACCGCTTTGTACTTGGCTATTGAAATGGCACATTTGAACGTGATGTGTATCTTAGTGGAACAGGGTGCGGTTTATTAATGGCAGCAATGTTGAACGAGGCATAAGACCGTTAAAACTTGCATTTGAGGATTACGACTTATAGACAGTGAAGTTCTTAATTAAAAGAGGCGCTGAAGTCAATTTTTGTAGTTGTGAATGCAGCGTACCGCCACCTTTATATCTCGCAGTGATTGGTGATAAACCGGAAATCATGAACTGCTTAATAGAGGCAGGTGCTAATCTGAACCTGGGCGATGGAAACGGCTCCACTCCACTTCATTACGCACTTTCTTCCAAATATACTCTATTCACAATGCATTTGGTGGAGAAAGGTGCAGATGTAAATATTCCGGATTCTGGCGGTAGATCACCTTTACAACTTTCTGTGATTAAGGACAACGTAAAATGTGCAAAACTCTTTGTGAATTTTAATGCTAACGTCAATTACCAACGGCCCAAAAAATTGACCGCGCTCTCAATGGCCATCATACTGGGAAGGATGAACTTTGTTAATGTTTTAGTGGAAAATGGCGCCGATATTAATCTTCGTGATGACCGTGGAAATACTGCACTGCATGCCGCGGTTATGAGAGGGGATACGGGTCTTGTTGACTACTTAATATCCCGAGGGGCAGATGTTAATATTCCAAATAACATGTTGGAAACTCCAGTAGACTGATTTATTCACGTCAATGGGTTATTCTAGCCGACAACTTAGAACATCATGAGCGTAGGTCAATCCAGATTTACTTTTTCAAATGGACCTGTTTGCAACTGAAGCGTTTTGATCAGAAACAGTTCTTCTGATGCAGCTGCCACCGTGAGAAAAACGCAAAAGACAATATACATATAAACCATGTTCTTGTTTACACTGCTGGTAGCAAAATTATGAAGACCCTTTTCTACATAAAGGATAGAGGTTTTAAGAAGGTATCATGCACATATATAAATATTATTTATTGTTACCATTTATTCTTTACATGTTATATTTCATGTAAGGAGCAAGAATGGCGTATTGTAACAAGTTGTTTCTTTTATTATCAACCTATTATAACAGAAAGCATAATACTGTACGTTCCTGGGCCGATATTACAGCGCGTTAAAATATTCAGTGATGCTGCTTTGCTTCATATAACTTTAGCCGACTACATTCTGCTCTGATGTTGTGACGATGAAACTTCGAAAGCGGTGCGCATGCTTGTGGGGAGGTTAAGCTGGTTTAGGAGGAGGGACTGATTTGGGCTGAACCCTTCTCGCCAGAACACAGACACTCTCTCTGGCTGTAGCAACGTCTCTCTGGCTGGGCACTTTCTTCGAGGCGACATTGGTCTGTAGTTGTTTTCTCGTTGTAGTTGCCCGTCCAGATTGTTATTGGTTTTGTTGTGTTGGTGGACGGGGCAACCACTGTGTTTCATACAGCTTAAACATAAGGAAACCGAAAATTTTACAATTCCGCGCACCAGCCTCTTACACCTGTCTGGAGATTTCAGTTTGTTAAAATATTTTGCATCGTACTGTCAAATTAAACGGAACGTTTCTAAATTGAATAATCTGAAAATGTATGGTTCATTTGTTGACTTCGAGTTTATAATTTACACTAATGCCAGGCTGAATAACAGACGTGTACATGGAGACGACAGTGGTCCATTAAAAATATTGAGATCAGAGCCAAATAACGGGAAATATGTAACTTTCAATGAGAGAAATGATGAAGATATTTTCCACTTCTTTAAAAAACTGAAACAGTATTATAGATTACCTCCGGAACTAAAATATCTGGAGACATGTGATTTTTCATTATACGAAGAATTTTTGCAGAAAGTGAAAATATTTCAATGCCAGGCAAATGAAAGTTCCTTCGAGAAATTAATTAAGAAAAAGCTTCGGATAGCTTTTCATACATCACCTTCAGGCACAGATTCCATCTACGAAAAGCTCGAAAGATATGTGACTCAGTGGTGGAAACAAAACCACCAAGCAAATTCGCTCAGTGAAAGTTCGCGTTTCTGGCAAAAATCAGACAGCGTTGGATTCATAAGATAAAGGAATTATCGAAAATAGACGTTCAAGAATCCATTGAATATGGTATAAGTTACACTGAACAACATATGCAACCACTGTCTGAAGCCTTGCAACGCAACAAATTATTAAAAGTCATTACCAAAAAAAATTGTGGCACTTTATCCAAATTGAAAATATATCAGGCTCTCAATTCTTTAGGCCAAGAAAATTCATTATTTATTAGTTTAAAAACTTGAATGGATCCATGTGTAGAGATTCTTGAATTCTGGCCATGAAAGTGGAGTTCTGTCTTGGTCATTCACTGTAAGGAAGGCTCTGATGATGATGAAAAAATTTTGGCCGAAATTTTTACTGTCATATTGGATCTTTCTCTCAAAAAGTGTGTTGTAATTTCACGACATAAACACCCACATTTGGCTTTTCAATTTCAACGGAAACCAGTAAAAGTGTACGCGGAATACGAAGATGAATGCAATTTCTTTGACTTGGATAATATATCACAGGAAATTGTATTGAAAAGAACTGTTGATTTATAAGGAATGGAGGTCCCTTTAGAGGCACTGATAGATAAAGACCCTCTTGAAGATATAAAGCAGAGTATAAACTTACAAGTATTGTGTTTATTGTTGGGCAGGGAACAGAATATGTCTATTGGTAGAATGTTGTCTGATCCTTCAAGTTGCTGGTTGGTGATATTCTGAAGTCAGCAGACACCACTGATGTGTTTGCAATTACTGGGTTAGAGCCGAGCCAACTGAAAAAATACCTACCTGTCGGCAAGAATATATATAAATTTAAGATTGATGACACTTCCAACAAGCCTATAGCACATCATAATGTTTATCGATCAGTGAACCCAGAGGAAGTTAGACACGTTATTTAACTGACCATCCTCCCCCGTCTGATGGCCATTGAGAGCGAGGTCAATTTTTTGGGCCCTTGGTAATTGACGTTAGCATTAAACTTCACAAGGTGTTTTACACATTTTACGTTGTTCTTAATCACAGAAAGTTGTAAAGGTGATCTTCCGCCAGAATCCGGAATATTTACATCTGCACCTTTCTCCACCAAATGCATTGCTAATTCAGTATAGTTGCAAATAAGTGCGTAATGAAGTTGAGTGAAGCCGTTCCAATCGTGCACGTTCAGATGAGCACCTGTCTTTATTAAGTAGTCCACGTCAATTGGGTTACAACAATGCAATACGAGATGTAAAGCTGACGATTTGCTGCCATCACGGCTACGGAAATTGACATCAGCGCCTCTTTCAATTAAGAACTTCACTCTCTGTAAGTCGTTTTTCTCAATTGAAAATTGTAACGGACTTATGCCTCGTTCAACATTGCTGCCATTAATATTCGCGCCGTTTCAGTAAGAAACCCATCACGTCAAAATGTGCCCCTTTAGTTGCCAAGTGCATAGCAGTTTTATAGATGGTGCAAGCATTTACGTCTGCTCCATTCATTGCAAGATAACGAACTACTTCTAGATGGCCACGAGTTGCAGCCTCCATCAGCGGAGTCCGAAAAATACCGTCAGCTATCTTTAAATCAGCGCCTTTTTCGACTAGAAATTTTGTTGCCCTCAGATTACCATAGAGAGCTGCGATGTGTAGCGGTGTTTTTTGGTATGTACATATCTCGTTGACAGACATTCCTTTATCTACTAATAACGTCATAATGCCTACATTTTCAGCTTCAGCAGCGTAGTGAAGGCAGTGCTTTTGTCGGAGCTGCGAACATTAATATCAGAGCCTCTTTCAACAAGAAGTCTTACAACTTCCTCTTGGCTGTACTGTGAGGCTATATGAAGAAGAGGTAATTCATAATAATCTTCTCCAGGATGCAATACAATGGCATTAACATCAAATCCGGAATTAAATAAGAACTCCAACAAGTTTCTGTGTCCATTTTCTGCACATTCCCACAGTGCTGCCCTCCACTCCTGGTCCTGGTAAAATTCAATAAGCACATTACCGTCAGCGCCACCCTGTAACAAGCTGTCCACAGCCATCCATGATCTCGTTGTGGCAGCGTACCTCAGCGGCGTCCACTTAAGGTCTCCATCTGGTATGTTGGAATCAACACCTGAGACTGACAACAGTCTTTTAATAATTATGCTATTATACGATGCTACCAAATGCAACGCAGTTCTACCACCCTTGTCTACAATGTTCACATCTGTTTTCTCCCCCAGCAACTTATTCACATTGTTCAAAACAGCAACATGAAGTCTGAATTCTTCTGCAAGCATCCTGTCGAAAATATTCCGTATTACCTCGTACCTTCGGTTGAAAAGAGTGTCTGAAATGAAACTGTCACACCTAGAAAAATTCTTAGAAAACCATTTGGCAGAAAAATATTCTGCAAAACATCGATGGATAAAACTCGGCCTGCTTCCCGTAAAGTCAGTTATCATTCCACATTGATCTGACTTTCTACTTTTAAGGAATTTCTTTGCTTTTTGCAAGTAAGTGATAACTTCTGTATCCAGGAGCCGATTGAGTTCGTCGCGGGAGAACAACGACACTAACGCTGGAATCATGTTTCTTTACGTAATTCTGTCTCTCCTCTTTTGTATTAGGTTTTGTGCAATCCATTGCATTCTTCTCTCCTAAGTAAATATCACATTTCTTCTCCGTAAATTTCCTAAACAGATCGAGTAAATTGAAGTTTTCTGGTAAATCAACCTTCCCATTTAAGCAATAATTTTTAGCTTCATTTTCAAAGGCTTCAGCTAACATCATTATATGTAATGGAATGCCCGTAAAGTTTCCATCTTTGTCGCTGAAGTTCTTTGAGGTCGACCTGAGCAACTTTTCGGCGAAATATCGCAAACTTCCTTTCTTCAGTTCTCCATTTGTTTTATTCCAGAACAGTTCCAAAAAAGTAATATGATTTTGTATAGTAAATGGCCGTAACGTAAAAGCAAATTTCTTCAAGATCTTCTCCAAGTTCATCTGGTAGGAGGCACGTGACGAAACCCAAATCTTCGAAGCCATTTTATTCCTTATTCCTCTTATTAACATCTCGACCTTACGACAGTAATCTGGACTTATTTCATCGAATCCATCCAATATTACAACTACGTTCCCTGTCTTTTCCAACGCATGTAGGAATATATTTTTTTCTAGTTCTAAAGCATTTTGTTCCTTCGAATGAGCGGCTTCCCACAGGAATTCCTTGTATTTGTTGATGCATTCTCCTTCAAATTCAGCTCTTTCCAGTGAAATGGTATGGTCATTTAGATTAAGTCTTAGCACCCACATCGAAGGTTCCCACTTCTTTATTTCATGTTCCATGTGGGAGAGAAACGTAGATTTTCCCATTCCTGGTTCGGCTGCAAGCAACATGGTGGAGTCATTGTGCTCCATTATACTCCTGACGTCATACGACTCGCATTTTGTTTTGTCAATATATTTGCGGATGACATCAATGTCACTACTCGAGTCTCTCCATACAAAGAAATCGCCTTTCTTATGAATCCAATGCACATTTTTGCAAAACATTTTCAGTCCCTTATAGTTAATTTCCTGATATTTGTTTCCAAGAATAACGTATCTAACTTCCTCTGGGTTGACTGATTGAGAAACATTATGATGTCCTATAGGCTTGTTGGAAGGGTCATCAATCTTAAATTTATATATATTATTGGCGACAGGTATATTTTTGCTGCATTTTCTGGTAGTTTTAGTACAAATTGATTCAACGGGATAACTTCTCTTTAAATTTCAGTAATTACCTCTTCCTAAGAGTAAGAATAATGGCTTTCGAAGTTTCGAACATTCAGAATATCAACTGAAAAAAATATAATTTTATTATGATAGAGAAGTTATTTTGCCTGAGAAATAAATAGTTTTGCGAACTAAACACAACGGGTACATTTTTGGAGCAGTAAATATAAAATAATTTTATGGTGTTATTTTGTTACATAAATTTTAGTGGATTCTTCCAAACGACACACTGTTCAATTTTATAAATGCATCAAGCCCTGTGTACCACTTGAAGATGGCCCTTCAAAGTTCCGAATCATGTGGCTTGGTTGTCTGCTTTTTGTATTTCTTTAACGTTTTACATTTATGTTAGTGTTCCCTAGGTGGATTATTTGCTGTTATTTATATTTCTTCATTTATTTTTCTTTGTGTAAAATATTGTTTCTATTTTGTGTTTGTCTGTATTTGGCTGTTATATTAAATACTGTACTATTAATTAATATATTATTGTACCTAAATATCGAGAATAAAACAATACGAGAGAATATAAGTGGCTTTAATTATTTTTAGAGTATGAATAAAGTATATTTTTGGGTATTATAAAAGTATAATATTACTGACGATATAAACATCTAATTTTGTGAAACATGGAAACATGCGTGAAAAGTCTCGGATAATTGCAATAAATTAGCAGCTAAGCACCTACACAAAATGTTTTGTTTAAAAGTCAGATTTTATTGTTGGAACATTATCTGTTATAATCCAAAGAATGTGGTGCAAAATGCATGTTGCCTATTTTTTCTCGAGTTCTCAAATACCAAACATTGTGTGAATTAAGTAAATAGTGTGCATCAAAAGACTAGTTTTAAAACCTGTACTACGTATTCAGAGTGTTTAAAAACGACCGCCATCTTAATTATTGCTGAAAACAATAAATTTCTTTTTTACGCAGTAAAGGACAAATTCTAGACAGAATGAGCACATTTACTGTTATGGGGATAGAAGAGAGTAATATTCCGTGAAATAAAATCTTTCTTTTTCTTCTTAACATAAGTAAATTGATTCTTTTGCTTGATGTTTCGGATATTTATTTCTGGTTGAATACTTTGTCGTCATCTGTGTGATTCCAGTAAATGCATTTGCCTTTCAGTCCTCAGAAGCAACACTTTTTTGTACCTCGTAATTAATTTATAGGACAAAGTTCAGGACTTGTTTTCTCAAGGAATCCGACGTAAAACTCATGGTCTGAATCGTCTTATCGCTGTCTTTTTCAGTCACATTATTAAAATTATAAATGAGCTGCTTTGGCGGGGCATAAATCCTATAGGATGTCAAGGACTCACATCCATATTCTGGCAAACAGGTCACGAAAAGTACGCCTGCCAAATAGCCGAATTATATATTTTTGAGGTCTGCAGTGAAGAGAGGATTTTGCTAAGCCAAACGTCGTTGCTAAGCGATCTATAGTCGACAGCCATTGTTAAACAGCAGTTGATAGTCTGTGAAATTAGTATGGATGGTGCCATAGGCTGCAACGGCCGAAGGAAATAAATAGTACATTGAGCAAACATCTAAAACCATCACACAGAATAAAAAATCACAATTCAGAAAGTGTTTACGTTATTTTGTACTAAAATACTTAGTTTGTTAGTCGGTTAGTCATACACCTATATAATATTTAAATAATATTAAATATGAAAGTATTGTTTAAATCTGAATCCACTGTTATTTCATAATTAAGATTATTTCTCGAATATTTAAATGTACATAAGTACTTACAATGATTCTTACTTTGTAGTTTATATCATTCGCTTTCGACATTTAGCTACGTCGTGCATTGGACATGATTCATAAAATAATTGCAGTTGTTCGATTTGAGGTTTTTACAGCCGTGAGTATGAAGATTTCTGTCTTCTGGGTTGTTGCGTAGTGTAGTCTGGTAGATGTCCATCAACATTTCAGAGGTCATGCTGCCTCCGTCATCAGGGCAATGATTCATTGGTGGACATCTACCAGACTACACTACGAAACAACCCAGAAGACAGAAATCTTCATAATTGCAGTTGACACTTTACCTGTTGTCTAGCTTGAGTGGGACTTGGCCTCTCACACGCAGGAGGGAATATTTTCTTTTAGTGTTTTTGAGACAATAACGCTGAGGAGAATATTTACACCTATGAGAGAAGAAAATAGCAGAAACACTGAGAAATTTGCATATGTCTAGCGAGGAGTTTTATAATTTGTATTATTAACGAAGCGTTTGCTGTTAGGGCCGTCAAATCGAGAAAGATTTGATGAAAAGTTTCACGTAGCTCTTTTTCATATGGTAATAAATTATCAGGTTCCACAAATGACGTGGAATTTCATAAACATCAAAGAAGTCTGAATATTAATTTTCCAAGGAATCTAATGCACGAATTTCCACCGTTTGTGTTTTCCATTTATCAAACTTATTATCGCAGTTCGCAAGTCTTTTGCCTGTTTCACAGGTTATTTAACGACGATCTTTCAATTTCGAGGTTTCTAGGTTCTATGGTGAAGCGAAAGGAAGTGGGAAGAAATTGTTGTTTTATTTAGGACTTGTGGAGAGTCTAAAGAAACGCACGGATGATGCAAACAGGAAAGTTATTTTTTTATTTCTATTTGTAAAAATGCAAGTAGGCCTATATCACCCAGCTGTTTTGTCTCTGCTTATGATTTTTGTGTGTAAAGTTGTTCTAAGGAAGAAGGCGAACGAGACGACGAGTACAGGTCACTCTCGTTATACGCGCTTTCGCTATCCGCGGTTTTCTTTCTGTATCATGACGAGCATCAATATCCCATACGCGGCCAAACTTCAAATACTTTTATCTGCGTCGAACTTCCTTCAAGCGTATTAAGGAATGGCATGCAAAAGATGCTCTTAGAATCTAAAACTCTTTACGAAACGTACCCATGTGAACACAGAATGTCGATAAGTGGTGTCCATTTTCATTAGAAACAAACGTTACAAAGAATATAAACCACTTCAACAAGATCATTAGGGGAATTTGATATACAAAATCTTAAGTTAACTTGTACCTGGGTAGCCCACTCGACTAGGTAAGTGTTAAGAGATACAGACGTTATCTGTAACAAACAACTTCATATCGCAAGAAGCTCAACATAAAATGACAACTTTATCATATCTCTATGAAGATAAGTGTACGCCTATTTGTAACTGCGCCCCAGTCGCAAATACCAGAACCGATCACTCCAGAAGATTTAGATGAAGGAACTGCGTTTGTTTCACTTAAAGAGAAATTTCCTCTTGCCGATTGTTATTAACGTCGTTGTTTAAAATACTGAACTGAACGACTGGTGGTGTTGTGGTGTGAACATATAACTGCTCTGTAGAAAAAAGGGAATGAAATTAGCCTATCGCTACAGAAAAGAAGATAATTGTGTTTGTGAATATTGACAATTTCATTATCATAATACCAATATGGTTGCTGTTCGTGCTCTTATTACCGTGCTAGAAGAGAAAATGTACGGACTCTGAAAGTTACGTAGCCAAGACTTGAAAATCGATAGTTCTTTATTAAAATGGCGTTTACCGTTACTGAACAAAAATCCTTTACAGCGTTTATTACATATCTGAAATTATTTTAAAAACAAACACGTCTTTGTCATACATCAACTCTTCATGCACTTACGTATAATTTACACTCTCATAAATATTTTAATATTATTTAGATTTAATTGTCAATTGTACATATTTCTAAGAGACAAGGCAGTTATTTATTTTATTATAATTCATTTCCATAAATGAATTGTATTTTTTTGAGATGTCTGTTGTTTCCATCAAAATAAAATAAAACACTACGAGGCATTCGATTGTAGTGAACGAAATTTGTTTTGAACATCAAAGTTGGTGTCTGTGTAAAACTAATTAACCGCCTGCGCCATGGGGGAAACTACCGAACAATGGAGGGCCGCAATTGGCCGATGGAGTGGCGGAAGACCTGGGAAGTATATGATTATGGAAAATTTCGCTGGTAGAAAACGCGATAATGACAGTTTCAGGTGGTTCAGCTGTTTTCTATTGGCTTCGCTCCTTGTTATCGGCTGTGTTGAACTGAATCCGGGCCCAAACGGTGTAGAGGTAAGAACAGAAATTCTTTTAACACACATTTATGCCCATGTTTAAGTTTCATAGGGAACGTTACGCATTGAATGTCATGGGGATTCAAGAAATATAATCCATTTTCATAGGAAGTGACTTGAACGTCGTTAAAATTAACACAAAGCAGATTTAACAGGAGATTCAGCTGCTGATATTATAATTTCTTGTGGGGATGTAAGGGGTTTCTTGTCAAGGTGAATAACTTTCAATTGCTGAAGAAATTGTGTGAAAATAAAATGTCGGGAAGGATAATGGAGATAATAATAATAATGAAACCGGCCATATTAGCATGAAATAGTGAATTATAACGTGCACCAAAGTAAATGCAACCCAACAACATTCACTTGCTCCAGAGCAAAAAATTATATCATAAAGTGGTCTAACCCCGTATAACAGACCTTTCCAGACTTTGTTCGTGGTTACTGGTTACTAGGGCGTTGCTCACGCCAGTTGCAAGAAAGTTGTGCAGGTGCAAACATGGCTTATTCGCAAGGAGAACGTGTGTCCTTTCCCTTTTCCGATCTTCGTGAAACATTTTGCAATGCATATACTCACAAGGAAGTCCAAATAGGACAACAATGCATCGACTGGTAACAATGCTTTGGGAGGTTCTCGATTGTTTTGAGAGGCAATTAACGGTACCAGAATTTTTTCTTCATTTCATTTCTCTGTTGGAACAAATGAAAAGTGCTGCTGGTTTCACCAAAATGGGGCCATGGCCCAAACTGCGAAAACAGCTGTTTTATTGCAAAAATTATTCTGCGAGCACATTGTTGGAAGTGGGCGCGGTGATACCTTATCTTTCGAAATATTCATGCATGGGAATTTCTGAAACAAAGAATTTGTTATAATATCTCGCGAAGCTTGGAGGAACTGAAAGAGACTTGCCAACATTGACCCGGAAACACTTCGAAAAGTCGCGTAAAACACACTACATATTTGGATGTTTAATTTCTACAGAGCTCTGGACGTTCTCAGCATTTGCTGTAACTCTGTTCTATAAATTCTCGCTAACAATCAAGAACAAAGTGGGAAAATGCAGTCTGTCTTGTTGTTATACATGCCACCAAAGCATGCAAATACTTTGGTAATTCATATTGCGTCCTAAGCGTACCTTCCTGTATATGACAAATGTATAAATTTTGCGAACTGGGAAATCACTACCCAGCTGTATCTACGTATGATGTGTATTTTATCATAAATGACATCATCTTATTTCTTTCGTAACAACTAAAGGCCTACCAGTGTAAGACATTTCTTTCATTGCAGTTCTGAGTATGGCAAACACTTTTCTAGATTATTCTACATGCAGAACGTGACCACAAGACACTTTGGCTGTGCCAGTCATAGATCATGATATACCCAAAGAATCCTTGCGCCACAATCATTCGATTCCAAAGAAGGATGTCTTGTGACAATTTCATAAATTTCTCCTACAAAGTTATTGTTTACTTATCAGGATGTGAAGTGTTAAACAATTGGACTGATACTAAGCCTTATCTATAATCTTTTATGGTTATAAATATTATCTTACATTCATACAGACAAACAGTTTAAATGGGTTTCTTTAATACGAGGCTCGTCCACAAAGTACGTTTCCCTGGGGCCGTTTACAGAAACAAAACACAATTTCATGGAAATATTTATTGCAACAGATACAGCAAGTGTCCAGCTATTTTTAAACATATTCGCCACCGGAATTGAGACATTTGTCATACCGTGGGACCAACTTTTGAATACCTGTGTCGTAGAAGTCTGCCGCCTGGGATTGGAAAAACTGTGTGACAACCATCTCCGCCTCTCTGTCATTCTCAAAACGCTGACGCTGACCGGACAGGAATTTCTTGAGGTGTAGGAAAAGATGGAAATCACTGGGAGCGAGGTCCGGGCTGCAGGGTGAATGATTAAACACCTCCCAGCTGAACTCCTGCAAGAGACTTGCTGTCCGTCGAGCCGTGTGCGGCCTAGCGTTATCGTACAGGAAGACAATACCGGCACTAAGCATCCCGCGCCGCTTGTTCTGAATGGCCCGTCGCAATTTCTGCAGTGTTTCGCAGTAACGCTCAGCATTCACCGTCTCACCTCTGGTTAGGCCCATAGACCCGGCACAGCTGACGATGAATTTCGATCGGCGCTATGCTCTGTGCATTCAAAAACTTTATCAATGACCGCACTTCACAGTCGGCGGGAGCTGGAATAAGAACCTCCAACTTCAACAACAGCTGCAACGATGCTACTTTGAGAACGCGGGAAGTACCGTTAGTGCATGCGCCATGTTACGTCATTGCTCTATCACGTACGCACAGTCGCTTCTCGCAATATAAGGTTTGCTAGCTGTGGGACGAGTGGGAAACTTACTTTGTGGACGGGCCTCGTATATCGTGTATCTTGATAAAGCTTTAGTAATTTAGTAATTCAGAATAATTTTACGTCCGTCTACTAAAGTTATGTTTCATCTTAATAAAGTAATGAGTAACCGCACATAATAATTCATTCCTTTCGCAAGATTGGAACGTGTGTTTTTTGGAGTATATTGAAATTCCAAAAGTATTCCTTATGCCACATCAGCGCGATGATATCAGGAACTAAGGAAATAACTGCTAACTAACTAACTAGATGGCTGACCGAACCCGAAGGTTCATCACCGAATTAACCAAAGCCCTCCACCAGACCCTGTCCTGGGCCAACAAAATCCAGTTTCCTTCAACTCCTATCTCCCATAGATCCCGCCTGAGATTATCCTCCCATCTACGTCTAGGTCTCCCCAGCGGTCTCTTCCCTTCAGGTTTCCCAACCAGTACCCGGTGCACACCTCTTGTCCCATCCATGCGCGCTACATGTCCCGCCCATCTCACTCTTCTCGACTTAATCACCCTCACAATACTGGGGGAGCAGTACAGATTTTTAAGCTCGTCATTGTGCAGTTTTCTCCACGCCCCATCGTCTTCCCTCTTAGGCCCAAATATCCTCCTCAACACCCGATTCTCAAACACCTGCAATCTGTGTTCCTCCCTGCAACAATGTAAATTAAGTTATTGTCATGAGAGTGGCTCAACAACGATGAAGAAACAAGACAGACAAATAAATATTGCAGAGCCCACATGTTGTTCTTATCACACCAAATGGTTAAGAACTCGTAAAAACTACCATTTTATTGGTCATTTTATGTAGAATGCGTCTTTTACTTCGTCAACAGCCATGGAGATGGAGGCAGTATGTTCCTCCTTAATGTTGGTATCTTCCCAGAAGTTCACACGACGTCATAACTGAGAACACTAACATAGATATGTGAATTATTTATTCCGAAACCATGCTTAATTCTTTCGTAAGAAAACATTGGCTTCTCACTTATTATCTATCTTAGCCTGTGTGTGACTGTTCTAGACATCAGAGTTAACCAGGAAAATGGTGTGAACGTTGTCCGGGAACCTCGCCGACGGAAATGTCCTCGAGCTCGTAGTGTTTTAGAATGACTGCAAACATAATAACTGGGCTTTAAGATAGAAGGAATCAATAACACTAATGTGTAGGCCAACAGAATGCGAAAATGTTTACTAATATATAGGCCGTCCAACACACTTTCGAGACACGTAAGCCTAATTTCATTAATTATTAAGCAGAAACATGGCTGTTATGCTGGTGCTATTTTAGCTTTCAGGACGAGCTCACATAGAAATAATTGGAACGGGAACGACTGTGGGAAAAACCCTTGTAAATTTCTTGTCACGTCACCAGCTTATCATTCATATCAGATAATTTGAAGTGCTATTGTTGGCGACGTTAAAATACATGGGCCAGTGCGAAATAACCTGTAAAGTCTATCTACGTATTTTGACAATAGAGATTACTCTATTTTGAGACTGTTAAACGTCAAATATAAGAATGTTTCGAATTATTTTGCGTTCTTCACACAGAGTGAACGCATATAAGGACGGACTTGTTCGTCCGTTTCCATGTTTTTTCTTCACTAAGACTGAACGGGTATTTATAATGCGAAACTTTTAAGATATATCTGGTCGGAAAATACTCCAGAAACTGATCTCAAATTTTTTTATTGATACGCCTTGCCAGCCTCATTCGTATAGAAGTACGAGTCATTCAAGAATGTTAGTGTATTGGGGCCAAAGTTAATTTTCAGGTATCTCTGTGTTCAGATATGTTATCAATTCTGGACTGCAGGCCAGACAGTTGCAGGTAAATAAATTATACATTGATCTAGCCTATTTCAAAAGTTTTCTGTCTCTTAAATAGAGAACACTTTTTATATTTGTAATCTAACCTATGTCTGAGAATATGCAATTGCCAATTGATGCGACTGCCTAATAATTTAAGGTGAGTGTATGCTAATAATCCTACAGTATCTCAAATCCAAATAGGCTTGTAATAGTATAGAAATTTATATTATTTGTTAATGTACTTGTACTAGTATCCGTATTATAGAACACAACGAGAATAAATTTGAAGAAAGATATGTAAGTATAAGCAATGTAAGCAGTATAAAATAGCCTAAAACTTGGGGATAATAATTTTACTCCAAAGATAAGTTAACTTTTTACGAAATTCGACAAACAGCCTTGATCATAACGATTCATGTGTCAAAGTATGCAATTCAATGACGGACTCATATGGACAGTGAAATAGATCCATACATTAAGTCGGAGGATGTTGACTAACTCTGTAAGAACATCAAGAATATATTTAATATACCGAGTCGGTGTCATGAAACAAACAGGTATTAATGTGGCACGTTGTTCCGAAATGAAGTCACTTAATTGCTTTTTCTTCAACCAGGACAACCCGGCCACGACCTACCAAGACGGAGCTCTTCCCAAGTACATCAAGAGACCTGGTTCAGTTGGAATAGAAGGAGAGTTGTATGGCATCAGACTGGCTTCGTTCCTCTTCGCGCGGGGCCTCAACAAGACAGAGGAATTCCATCTGGCTTCAAACGTCGACGACGCTGGGGCCTTTGATGACGTGGTCTTTAAGTACAGATTGAAAGGACAAGATATTTGTAAGACGTGTTTCATACAGCTTAAGCATAGGAAAACCAAGAAAGTCGAAAAGCCAATTCTGCGCTCCAACCTCTTACACCTGTCTGGAGATTTCAGTTTGTTCAAATATTTTGAATCGTACTGTGAAATTAAACGGAACGTTTCAGAAAATAGTATTCTGAAAATGTATGGATCGTTTGTTGACTTCGAGTTTATAATTTACACTAATGCCAGTCTGAAAGGCGGCATTGAAGTTAGAAACGACAAAAACCTAGTGAGCATATTGAGTTCAGGGCCAAATGACGGGAAATATGTGACTTTCGATAAGAAATCTGGTAAAGATGTTTTCGACTTTTTTAAAGAACTGTTAAATTATTATAATTTTCTGGTGCAAATGGCAGCATATACAGATGAAGAAATTAAGCAAGAAATAGAGAATAAAATTAGCAACTTTACAAACGGTGACATAAAAAAGAAACTGGAAAAATTAATATCTGAGCCGAGCAGTGATGACTTAGGAAAACTGATCAAGGAACTGGAGAAATGTGATTTTTCATTATACGAAGAATTCTTGCAGAAAGTGAAAATATTTCAATGCCAGGCAAATGAAAGTTCCTTCGTGGAATTAATTAAGAAAGAACTTCAGGAAGCTTGTCATACATCACCTTCAGGCACAAATTCCATCTACGAAAATCTCAAACAAGTTTTGGAAAACTGGTGGAAAGAAGAAGGAGAAGTAGATAGGCTCAGCGAAGGTTCGCGTCTCTGGCAAAATATCAAACAGCTTTGGATTGAGAAGATAAAGGAATTATCGAAAATAGACGTTCAAGGATCCATTGAATTTGGTATACGTTTCACTGAACAACATATGCAACCACTGTCTGAAGCCTTGCAACGCAGCAAATTATTAAAAGTCATTACCAAAAAAAATTGTGGCACTTTATCCAAATTGAAAATATATCAGGCTCTCAATTCTTTAGCTCAAGAAAATTCATTATTTATTAGTTTAAAATCTTTACTGGATCGACGTGAAGAAATTCGTGAATTCTGGCCTTGCAAGTGGAGTTCTGTCTTGGTCATTGACTGTGAGGAAGGCTCTGACAATGTTGATAAATATTTGGCCGATATTCTTACGGACATATTGCATCTCCCTCAGAAAAAGTGTGTTGTAATTTTACAACATAAACACCCACATTTGGCTCCCCAACTGGAAAATGTATACGCGGAGTATGAAGATGACTGCAATTTTGTTGACTTGGATTACAAATCACAGGAACTTGTACTGAAAAGAACTGTTGACTTTCAAGGAACGGAGGTCCCTTTAGAGGCACTGATAGGTAAAGACCCTCTTGAAGATATAAAACAGAGTATAAACTCACAAGCTTTGTCTTTATTGCTGGGTAGGGAACAGAAACTGTATATTGGTAGAAAGTTGACTGATCCTCCTAGATGCTACGTCTCACGCATATTGGAGCATCAGGTGCGTCTGAATGATGATATTCTGAATTTACCAGACACCAGTAATGCGTTGGCAATTACTGGGTTAGAACCGTGCAAACTGAAAAAGTACTTACATGACAGCGAGAAAATATATGAATTTAAATTTGATAAAATATCAGGAAACTACAGCTTGAAGATTGTAGACCCTTCCAACAAGCCTATAGGACATCATAATGTTTTTCAATCAGTCAACCCAGAGGAAGTTAGATACGTTATTCTTGGAAACAAACACCCTGAAAGTAACTTTAAGGAACTGAAAAAGTTTTGCAAAAATGTGCATTGGGTTCATGTGAAAGGCGATTTCTTTGTATGGAGAGACTCAAGCAGTGACATTGATGTCATCCGCAAATATATTGACAAAACAAAATGCGAGTCGAATGACGTCAGGAGTATATTGGAGCACAATTACTCCACCATGTTGCTTGCAGCCGAACCAGGAATGGGAAAATCTACGTTTCTCTCCCACATGGAACATGAAATAAAGAAGTGGAAACCTTCGATGTGGGTGCTAAGACTGAATCTAAATGATCATACGAGTACACTGGAAAGTACTAAATTTGAAGAAGAATGCACCGACAAGTGCAAGGAATTCCTGTGGAAAGCCGCTCATTCGATGGAACAAAATGCTTTGGAACTAGAAAATAAAATATTCCTACATGCGTTGGAAAAGACAGGGAACGTAGTTGTAATGTTAGATGGATTCGATGAAATAAGTCCATATTACAATGGTAAGGTAGAGAAGTTAATAAGAGAAATAAGGAATAAAATTGATTCGAAGATTTGGGTTTCATCACGTTCCTCCTACAAGATGAACTTGGAGAAGATCTTGATGAAATTTGCTTTTACGTTACGGCAACTCACTAGGGAAGAGCAGATTACGTTTTTGGAACAGTACTGGAATAAAACAAATGAAGAACTGAACCAAGGAAGTTTGCGATATTTCGCCGAAAAGTTACTCAGGTCGACCTCAAAGAACTTCAGCGACAAAGATGGAAACTTTACGGGCATTCCATTACATACAATGATGTTAGCTGAAGCCTTTGAAAATGAAGCTAAAAATTATTGCTTAAATGGGAAGGTTGATTTACCAGAAAACTTCAATTTACTCGATCTGTTTAGGAAATTTACGGAGAAGAAATGTGATATTTACTTGGAAGAGAAGATTGCAATGGATTCCTCAAAACCTAAGGCAAAAAAGTTGAGAGAGAAGTACGTAAAGAAACACATAATTCCAGCTTTAATGTCGTTGTTCTCCCGCGACGAAGTCAATCGGCTCCTGGATACAAAAGTTACCACTTTGAAAAAAGCAACGAAATTCCTTCAAAAAGAAGAGGTAGATCAGTGTGGAATGATAAGTAACTTTACGGATAGCAGGCCGCGTTTTATCCATCGATGTTTTGCAGAATATTTTTCTGCCAAATGGTTTAAAAAGAATTTTTCTATGTCTGGCAATTTCATTTCGGACACTCTTTTCAACCCTACGTACGAGCTAATACGGAATATTTTCGACAGGATGCTTGCAGAAGAATTCAGACTTCATGTTGCTGTTTTGAACAATGACCCGGAAGCTGCGAATAAGTTGCTGGGGGAGAAAACAGATGTGAACAGTGTAGACAAGGGTGGTAGAACTGCGTTGCATTTGGCAGCTTCGTACAATAGCATAATAATAAACAGACTGTTGTCAGTAACAGGTGTTGATACCAACATACCTGATGTAGTCCTTAAGTGGACACCGCTGAGTTACGCTGCAAAAACAAGATCATGGATGGCTGTGGACAGCTTGTTACAGGGTGGCGCTGACGGTAATGTGCTTATTGAATTTTATCAGGACCGGGAGTGGAGACGGGCAGCACTGTTTGAATGTGCAGAGAAGGGACACAGAAACTTGTTGGAGTTCATATTGAATTCCGGATTTGATGTTAATGAAGAACTGATTAGTGGAAGTATTTTTAATAATTTCTCTCTTCTTTATATAGCCTCACAGTATAGCCAAGAGGGAGTTGTAAGACTTCTTATTGAAAGAGGAGCTGATATTAATGTTCAAAACTTCGACTATGAAACTGCTCTTCACTTCGCTGTTGAACGTGGTAATGTAGGCATTATGACGTTATTAGTAGATAAAATAATGCCTGTCAACGAAACTAGTACAGGCGGCATGTCTCCGCTATACGACGCAGTTGGCCGTGGTAATCTGACAGCAACAGAATTTCTAGTCGAAAGAGGCGCTGATTTAGAGGTAGCTGACGCATTTGGCCGGACTCCGCTGATGGTGGCTGCATCCGGTGGCCATCTAGAAGTAGTTCGTTATCTTGCAATGAATGGAGCAGACGTAAATGCTTGCACCAATAATAAAACTGCTTTGCTCTTGGCAACTAAAGGGGCACATTTGAACGTAATGGGTTTCTTACTGGAACAGGGCGCGGATATTAATGGCAACAATGTTGAACGAGGCATGAGTCCGTTACAAGTTGCAATTGAGAATTACGACTTACAGACAGTGAAGTTCTTAATTGAAAGAGGAGCGGATATTAATGACAGCAATTTTGAACGAGGCATAAGTCCGTTACGACTTGCAATTGAGAAAAACGACTTACAGAGAGTGAAGTTCTTAATTGAAAGTGGCGCTGATATTAATGTTCGCAGCTTCAAAAATGAAACTGCTATTCACTTCGCTGCTCAAGCTGATAATGTAGACCTTATGACGTTATTAGTAGATAAAGGAATGTCTGTCAACGAAACGTGTACTCGCGGCGAAACTCCGCTACACGAAGCAGCTCGCCATGGTAATCTGAGAGCAACAGATTTTCTAGTCGAAAGAGGCGCTGATATTAATGTTCGCAGCTTCAAAAATGAAACTGCTCTTCACTTCGCTGCTAAAGCTGATAATGTAGATATTATGACGTTATTAGTAGATAAAGGAATGTCTGTCAACGAGACGAGTACACGCGGCAAAACTCCGCTACAGAAAGCAGCTCGCCATGGTAATCTGAGAGCAACAGAATTTCTAGTCGAAAGAGGCGCTGATATTAATGTTCGCAGCTTCAAAAATGAAACTGCTCTTCACTTCGCTGCTAAAGCTGATAATGTAGATATTATGACGTTATTAGTAGATAAAGGAATGTCTGTCAACGAGACGAGTACACACGGCGAAACTCCGCTACATGAAGCAGCTCGCCATGGTAATCTGGGAGCAGCAGAATTTCTAGTCGAAAGAGGCGCTGATATTAATGTTCGCAGCTTCAAAAATGAAACTGCTCTTCACTTCGCTGCTAAAGCTGATAATGTGAACCTTATGACGTTATTAGTAGATAAAGGATTGTCTGTCAACGAAACGAGTACACGCAGCAAAACTCCGCTACACAAAGCAGTTCGCTATGGTAATGTGTGTGCAATAGAATTTCTAGTCAAAGGAGGCGCTGATTTAGAGATAGCTAACAATATTGGCCGGACTCCGCTGATGGTGGCTGCATATGATGGCTATCCAGAAATAGTTCGTTATCTTGCAATGAATGGAGCAGACGTAAATGCTTGCAGCTATAAAGAATCTGCTTTGCACTTGGCAACTATAGCGGAACATTTGGACGTGATGTGTATCTTACTGGATCATGGTGCGGATATTAATGGCAGCAATGTTGAACGAGGCACAAGTCCGTTACAACTTGCAATTGAGAATAACGACTTACAGACAGTGAAGTACTTCATTGAAAGAGGAGCTGATGTCAATTTCTGTAGTCGTGATGGCAGCAGATCGCCACCTTTACATCTCGCAGTGATTTGTGGTAACTTGGATGCTATGAACTGCTTAATAGAGGCAGGTGCTAATATGAACGTGCGCGATCGGAAAGGCTGCACTCCACTACATCACGCACTTTCTTACAAACAAACTGAATTCGCAATGCATTTGGTGGAGAATGGTGCAGATGTAAATATTCCGGATGCTCGCGGAACATCACCTTTACAACTTTCTGTGATTAAGGACAACGTAAAATTTGCAAAACTCTTTTTGAAGTTTAATCCTAACGTCAATTACCAAGGGCCCAAAAAATTGCCTGCGCTCTCAATGGCCATCAGACTGGGAAGGATGAACATAGTTAATTTTCTAGTGGAAAATGGCGCCGATATTAATCTTCATGATAACCGCGGACAAACTGCACTGCATGCCGCGGTTTGGAAAGGGGAGTCCGGTCTTGTTCAATACTTAATAGCCCGAGGAGCAAATGTAAATATTCCGGATTCTGGCGGAAGATCACCTTTACAACTTTCTGTGATTAAGGACAACGTAAAATTTGCAAAACTCTTTGTGAATTTTAATGCTAACGTCAATTACCAAGGGCCCAAAAAATTGACCGCGCTCTCAATGGCCATCAGACTGGGAAGGATGAACATAGTTAATTTTTTAGTGGAAATTGGCGCCGATATTAATCTTCGTGATGACCGCGGACAAACTGCACTGCATGCCGCGGTTATGAGAGGGGATCCGGGTCTTGTTGACTACTTAATAGCCCGAGGGGCAGATGTTAATATTCCAAATATCAGATTGGAAACTCCAGTAGATTGGATTTATTCACTTCAATGGGAAAATCCAGCCGACCACTTAGAACGTCATAAGCGTATGTCAATACCTGATTTACCATTGCTTGTGGACCTGTTTACAACTGAAGCGTTTTGATCAGAAATAGTTCTTCTGATGCAGCCCCCACTGCGAGAAAAACGCAAAAGACTATATACGTATAAAACATGTTCTTGATTACACTGCTGATAGCAAACTAATTATGCCTCTTTTATATCTAAAGGATAACGGCTTTAAGAAGGTATCATATACAAATACATAAATATTATTTATTTTTACCATGTATTATTAGCATGTAAGGAGCCAGAATGGCGTATTGTAACAAGTTGTTTTGTTTTATTATAAGTCTATTATAACGTAAAGCATAATTCTGTAAGTTCCTGGGCCGATATTACAGTTCGTTAAAAACTTCAGAGATGCTGATTTGCTTCATACAACTAATAAGCAATGCTAGTAATAGAACATCAACATTACAGGTCCTCCGCAAAGCACTTTCACAGTTTGCTGGATCTTTGTTCATATCATTGCTAAAGTATTCTTTATATTCTGCAGGAACGACATCACTTATCATCCCAGAATCAGTGGTTCTAGCAACTTTTACGTAAAATGTCACAATTAACCAATGACACACTATTGAAGCTAGGAAATTAATCTGTTTTTTACAAGTGGGATATTACTATACCACTGATATCAAATTCTTATTATTCTACAAAAACATACCTTCTGATACTTGGGTATTCATGATGATGATGTTAGTGATATATGGAATCATTATTGTCTAAGAGTAAATATTGTCCTTTACTTACAAATAATACGCTAAATCAAATGCTTATAATAACTGAAAAACAAAATATGACCAAATAAAATAAAAATGGACTACCCCCAGCAGTCCTTGATTTCCAAGGTACTTCAAATTAAAGGAATTGTTACAAAATTCAATTACACTATCTCTAGATTTTAATAACCTAAACTCTCTAAACATCTTTTGTATTATAACATTTAAAACACTTGATTGTCAGATGTTTATATATTTTCTGCTCTATTGTCTGGTGGTTTTAGTACAAATTGATTCAACGGCTTACCTTCACTTTAAATTACAGTAATTACCTCTTCGTAAGAATAAGAATCTTGGCTTTCGAAGTTTCCAACTTTCAGAATATCAACAGAAAAAATTTAGAATTTTATTATGATAGAGATCGTATTTTACCTTAGAACTAATTAGTTTTGCAAACTAAACACAACGGCATCTTCTTAGGTGCAGTATCCATATAATTGTATTGTGTTATTTTGTTTTATTACTTTTAATGAATTCTTTCAAAACGTCATGCTCTTCAATTTTATAATTGCATCAAGCACTATGTTCCACTTGAAGATGGCCCTTCAAAGTTCCGAATCATATGGCTTGGTTATCTGTCTTTTTGTATTTCTTTAACGTTTTACATTTATATTAGTGTTCCCTAGGTGGATTATTTGCTATTATTTATATTTCTTCATTTATTTTTCTTTGTGTATAATATTGTTTCTATTTTGGGTTTGCGTGTATTTGGCTGTTATATTAAATACTGTACTATTAATTAATATATTATTGTACCTAAATATCGAGAATAAAACAATACGAGAGAATATAAGTGGCTTTAATTATTTTTAGAGTATGAATAAAGTATATTTTTGGGTATTATAAATGTATAAAATTACTGACGATATAAACATCTAATTTTGTGAAACACGGGGAAATGCGTGAAAAGTCTCGGAAAATTGCAATAAATTAGCAGCTCTGCACCTACACAAAATGTTTTGTTTAAAAGACAGATTTCTTTGTTGGAACATTGATCTGTTATAATCCAAAGAATGTGGTGCAAAATGCATGTTACTACTTCTTTTTGAGCTCTCAAATACCATACATTGTATGGATAAAGTAATATGTGTGCATAAAAGACTAGTTTTAAAACCTATACTGCGTATTCAGAGTGTTTAAAAACGACCGCCATCTTAATTATTGCTCAAAACAATACATTTCTTTTTTACGCAGGGAAAGACATTCTAAACAGAATGAGCACATTTACTGTTGTGGGGATAGAAGTGAGTAATATTCCGTGTTTCTGAATCTCCATAGGATTCAGTCAGCCGTGAAATAAAATCCAATTTTGTGAAAGTCGATTAAAACTCTATACACTACCAGAGTTTCAATAAGTTGGATGTATTAACACTAAAAGTTAATAAGCTGGTTGTTACCCCAACTGAACAACCAATTATGACGATTACATTCTACAAGTGGACGGAGCTCCCCCACCCCCATTTTCACAGGAATGTACGAGTGCTTCTCAATCGTGTTTTTCCACAGCGCTGGATCGGACGTGCTCCTGCAAATGGAGACAACAACCTTCTCCCTTGGCCACCCCGTTCGCCAGATCTTACACAGTGCGATTTATTTCTTTGGGGGTTCGTTAAAGACAGCGTTTATGTACCACCATTGCCCTCGTCCACCCATGAACTTCGTGATCGGATAACGCATGCACTGCAAGCCATTACAGCGGACATTCTACACCGGGTCTGGGATGAGTTTGATTGCCATGTGGATGTGTGTCGTGTGACCCAGGGTGCACGCATTGAAGGATTGTAATTAATGCATTAGAAACTTGGACAGTTGCCGCCGCTGACGGTGTATGTTGTGCCCGTGTGAGGTTAGAAATAAATTTTTTATTTACTTTTGAATCCGCACCGTTCTTTTGTGTATACCCTGTAGATTCGAGAGCCTGGCAGATAGCTTCAACGTTCGCTTTGACTTCTAGACCCCGCGTTATTTTAGAAAGGAACCGTTTTACAATACACGCATTCAGTAGACTTACATATAACGCTGTGATAGCCGAGATCAGAGGTTTAACGACGCTAATACAAAATTCTTGTTCCTATACGCCTAGGGTATTCGAACAAACTTTATACACATTTATCATTTATTCAACGCGAGTTACATGAAGTGTTCATATCATCACTAATGAACTGAACTAACTAACTAGATGGCTTAGGGAACCCGAAGGTTCATCACCGAATTAACCAAAGCCCTCCACCGGTCTCTGTCATGAGTCAGCAAAATCCAATCTCCAATGATCTGTGAATCCCGGTCAAAAAGTCATTTACAAGACTATTTCTTTCCTCTTACCAAACTCTACACCACTTATGTTGCTGAAAGACATGAACGTTGGTAAACCAACGTAATATAGAAATTTTAAAATTTAGAATATTATAAAGTAGTATATGTAGTAATATTGCCATAAAGCGACCCAACGAAATATCCTCGAAGCTATATAATTGTTTTCGGGTGTCATTACAGATTTGAAACAGCAAATGTGGATGTTCTGGTGATTAAACCATCTATTCCCCCACCCCCTGGTTTAAAAAGGATGTGGAAACTTAAAATCCGAAGTTGGCGACTATTCCTCATAATCCCTCTCCATAAACTCTGTCCGAATCTCTTAGACTTCCTCTAAAGTACGCGCAGAAACAAAAGTGAGACAAAGGAAAAGAAATCAGTCTCAAACTCTTGCTGCAGATGCTGAAGTTCTTTCGGAGCTGCCCTTCCTTCCACTGTTTTATGTATCTGTGGACCCTCCTGAAGCACGTGCGATATTGGATCCAGAGTCAATTGCGAGTAAGTAATGAGCGGAAGTTATAGCATTGATGCGACTTCTCGTTCTTTTGGTGGGTGGATGAATAACCCGATATCCACCCTTCTAAGTAATTTCCCCGCAAATGACCGAAGGAATAAAAGAACACCATTCAGCAGTATATTCGTTTATTTATTAATTTTCTGTTTTATACTCGTTCTTCTTCCGGGCATATATTAAAATGAACTTATACAAGACACTTGAAGGAAACATGTCCAATGCAGAGAATATGGCCTAGTTACCGCCATACGCACACCTTAACAGGACGTCACAAAAAAAGGAACGTGAGGTCACAAATATCGGCCAAGTTTTGTTTGGTGACGCAGTCGCCAACTGCGCGGCGTTACATGTTTTCAGACGCCATTAAATATCGGAAGAAGAAAAGAAACAACTTGCTTCTAATTTTTATAAGGAGACTAGAGCAGGGCGCTCCTTTCGGAGCTCCTAGGGGGGTTGGTCAATTTTGTAAAACGCAACCAACCTTGGTTAGTCCCGAAGGGGAGTTAGATTAGTGTCTCATTCAAGTGTTTTTACCCTTGAGTAAGAAACTAAACTAACCCGCCCGAATGGGGGGTTTAACCACTTGACCAAAACACCAAAGGGGGTTGGTTGCGTTTTGAAATCTTGAGTAAACACTAAACTAACCCCCGTGTATAAACAAATATAAGGTGATATTGTTGATGACGTCATTTTTTGACAACGATGGCTAATCCTTTCGGAGCGCTTCTTGTAATCTGATATTTTACTTCTTTACGTCGCTGATCAGAGGCCACACAGTTCTTGGTTAGTCAACTTTCTACGTCCAAACCCACCCTTGCAAGTCTTCTTTTTTTCTATTATGTTTTTTGTTGAATAGTTCTGATGTTTTATTTTATTAAATCGCTGTTCAGTGGCCATCTGTTCTTGATCAGTCAACTTTATACGTCCAGCAACACCATTGCTAATCTTCGTCTGTTTTTCCTTTTCTCTTCTGTTCTTGTTGTATACGTTTTTCTATATTTATCAATGTAACTCTCCCTTCGTATTTCATTATTTATTTAATAGGTCTGATGGATTAGTTCTTTACGTCGCTTTTCAGAGGCCAACTGTTCTTGGTTAGTCAACTTTCTACGTCCAACCCCACCCTAGCAAATCTTCGTCTGTTTTTCTACGTGTGTTCTTAATATGGTCTCGTTTAACAATGTAAGTCTTCTTTCGCTTATCCTTATTTGTTAAATAGATCTGATGTCTTAGTTCTTTACATCGATGTTCAGAAGCCAACTGTTTTTGGTCAGACAACTTTCTACGTCCAACCCCACCCTTGCAAGTCTTCGTTTGTTTTCTTCTGCTCTTCTGTTCTTGTTCAATAAGTTTTTCGCTTTTCTTCATTTCTTAAGTATGTCTGATGTTTTAGTTCTTTACGTCGCTGTTCAGAGGCCAACTGTTTTTAGTCAGACAACTTTCTACGTCCAATCCCACCCTTGCAAGTCTTCGTTTGTTTTCTTCTGCTCTTCTGTTCTTGTTGAATAAGTTTTTCTGCGTTTATCAATGTAAATCTCCCTTCGCTTTTCTTTACTTGTTAAGTAGGTCTGATATTTTAATTCTTTACGTCGCTGTTCAGAGGCCCACTGTTCTTGGTCAGTCAACTTTCTACGCTCAATCCCACCCTTGCAAATCTTCGTCTGTTTTTCTACAATTGTCGTTAATATGGTCTCGTTTATCGATGTAATTCTTCTTTCGCTTTTCTTTATTTCTTAAATATGTCTGATGTTTGAGTTTTTACGTCGCTGTTCAGAGGCCAATTGTTCTTGGTCACTCAACTTTCTACGTCCAACCCCACCCTTGCAAATCTTCGTCTTAAAATCGATCATAATAGTTTTCGTAATCGTAATATATCGAATGAGTATCACTTTACCTTGTTGCGGTTGTTGGATTTGGTACTTCAAATACTTGATAACGTCTTCTTTCACTTTTCTGATGTTTTAGGCCAACTGTCAGTCAATATTCAAGAATGCGATGTGCTGCTGGAGCAGTGATAATACGACTGGCTTGATAGTTTTTGATCTCTTTGTTGTGAAGCGGTATTTGTTTACTCGGCATTGTGTTCCACAACAATGCCGAGTAAACAATTATCTGTTGGCATTGTTGATGACGTCATTTCTTGTAGACAACGACTAATCACAAATTTTTATAGTATAATAATAATAGAAGAAAATTAACGCGCTATTAAAATTCGTGAACAGAAATAATATTAATTGCTACATGCAGAATGAAAACGGAAAGTTCTGTACTTTTATTCAGTACAACTGGATTTTTCATCATCCTTTGTTAGATATTCTTCTGGCAGGGATAATGCAAACATAACAAGTGCAAGTTACATGGCCCAATTCCCCCCTCCCAAAAATTAACCTACTCATTTTTAAGGATTACTTTGATGACGTCAGAGAATTCTTCATGCGATTAAATATCATGGACCGGCCTGAAAGGATTTAAAATGTTTACAAACAGGATTCAGGTTTATCTTTTTATAACAAGGATTTGTCACTTCACTTTAAGTTAAATATATGAATATCCTTTTTGCTGCTTTCAGATTAAAAAGTAAAAATATTCCTTAATAACCTTATGAATTTCCATGTATTAACTATTAAAACCTAAATGTATAATATATATCTATATATTTTTTATATATATTTAATCAACACAAACATGACGCATTTAAGCTACAAAAAGCTATAAATGTATAATGTTTCGGCCATACTAGGCATTCTCAGGTAAGTATAGATTTAAGAAGTTAATATATTAACCATGCAAAATTATATATATATTACAATAAAAACAAATTACAAAATTTCGTTGAATGTATAAAATGTTTAAATTTGTATCTGTAGTCATCAAAGGTCATGCGATAAAAATGGTTTACGTAAACAAATACAAGAATTATGATATATGTTGTTACAGAATAAGATTAACTTTAGATATAATATATTTCAGCTGTTTCAATGTGTTGGCTTTTGGTTAGGGTTCCTTGCAATAGTGATGGCGGGGTTATATATTATTTGATTCGCAAGGGGACTTCATGTGCCGAATTAAGCGGGAGACAAGTGTGGGAATATGATAAGCTGCCTCCCGGAAAAGATTACATATATTTTTGTTACTTCAAGAAGATTTTTAAAATATGTAATAGACGCTTCGAGCAACTGAAAACTAATGTTTTAATAATAAATTGGTGTGGATACGTGGAGATTAATCACAGAGCTGCCTGGCCAAATACAGAGCCGGGCGATAGGTAGGGGCGCCGATGGTGTTATTTCCTTGTGGATCTTCGGGAGCCAATGCAGTCTAGGAACTCCGTGGCCTCAGATGTTCGATGACCTCGGGAAGCGATGGCTGCTTGAGAAGGAGAACAGTCTTCCGTCCACGGTAACCTCCCGTATTTGACTCCTGAGCCAGCACTTAGACAAAAATATTTTAGGCCTTGCTCCGAAAACCTTCAGTTTCCTTCGGCCTGTGAGAATGCCTCGGGACTTAAGACTCCTGGCGTGTATAGTGCGCCCTGCGAATGCGGTAAAGTCTACATCGAGCAGACCGGCCGATCCATCGATACCAGAATCAAGGACCACCAGCACTACTTCCGTCTCGAGTATTTACACAAATCCGCCGTGGCCGATCACAGTATCAACCTGGGTCAACCAATCAACTCCAGAATACCACAATCCTTAACCACCAAATCCAAATACAAGTACCGGATGATCAGGGAGGCAATTGAGATCAAGCTAAGCACAAACAACTTCAACAAGGAGGATGACCGCCTGAACCGATCATGGAAATTCTTCATCAGCGCTCTCGAAGGTTAATCAAATCTAAAATGGCGAGAGTGGAGGGCAGATATTCTAAAACGTTTTTAACAGCACAATATTATCTACTCTGCGACGCACTTCTTCTACAAGCGATTCACAGCTCAACTATTTCCGCAATAACGAAAGCGGATTCTTGACGGCAGTAATGAAACACAACAATGCCGAGTAAACACATAACTAACAATTAGTTTCTTAGGTAACATAACAATGCACGCAGGAGTTCATATAAAAGCTGACCATTGTTGTCGGTCCATATTTACATTATTGATATGGATCTTAAACATCTTCGTTACGCTTTTTTGCCGAATGACCCTTCCGTATAGACGTATTTACGTCAAAAATAAATCTTAAAATCGTTTATTCACTATCATCTGATACCGTAAACACTCCTCTTGTGAAGCGTGCTTGAAAGAGATCATCTGATTGAAGAATCACTAAGAACAAACATTAACTGAGTAAAAGACAAGCTTTAAGATACAAGACACCATGCTACAGCAAAGCTCCCTGAACGTTCTGAACCATCGCGAGCCGATCAATATCGTGATGCACACACTGTTATCAATCAGACTATAGAGTGCCGTGAATAAATCATTGGAGGACAAATGGGAGAAAACCTCTTTTGATTGCTTGTGGAATGACTGTGTCTGATGTTTGCCGCATCTCATACACGGCTCACAACACTGAAATGTTTACAATGTAAACAATATACAAGAGCACACCACCTCATTGAATTAAGGACCGCTTCTGACCACCTTTCTACTCAGTCTAAAAGACTCTAAGAAGGCTTTTAACTGCATCTTAAGTATCTTTCATAAGATTTGGGATTTTCACAGCGGTGAATATGAAGATTTCTGTCTTCTTGGTTGTTGCGCTGTGTAGTCTGGTCGATGTTAACCAACGTTTCAGAGGTCATACTGCCTCCATCATCAGGGCGATGAGTATGAAGATTTCTGCCCTCTGGGTTGTTGCGCTGTGTAGTCTGGTCGATGTTAACCAACGTTTCAGAGGTCATACTGCCTCCATCATCAGGGCGATGAGTATGAAGATTTCTGCCCTCTGGGTTGTTGCGCTGTGTAGTCTGGTCGATGTTTACCAACGTTTCAGAGGTCATACTGCCTCCGTCATCAGGGCGGTGAGTATGAAGATTTCTGTCTTCTGGGTTGTTGCACTGTGTAGTATGGTCGATGTTTACCAACGATTCATCGCCCTGATGATGGAGGCAATATGACCTCTGAAACGTTGGTTAACATCTACCAGACTACATAGCGCAACAACCCAGAAGACAGAAATCTTCATACTCACCGCCCTGATGACGGAGGCAGTATGACCTCTGAAACGTTTGTAAACATCGACCAGACTACACAGCGCAACAACCCAGAAGACAGAAATCTTCATACTCTGATGATGGAGGCAGTATGACCTCTGAAACGTTGTTTAACATCGACCAGACTACACAGCGCAACAACCCAGAGGGCAGAAATCTTCATACTCACCGCCCTGATGACGGAGGCAGTATGACCTCTGAAACGTTGGTAAACATCGACCAGACTACACAGCGCAAGAACCCAGAAGACAGCAATCTTCATACTCTGATGACAGAGGCAGTATGACCTCTGAAACGTTGGTTAACATCGACCAGACTACAAATCGCAAGAACCCAGAAGACAGAAATCTTCTATCTTTCATAAATTTAACTCTTGAGAAATGTGGGTTAGACGAGAGAACATGACCTCCATGAAAGATAAACCAACATATTCTCTATCAAGAAAAAAAGAGACGGTTCAGTCATAATTTCTTATCGAAAACTTTCAGTATGTTGCGGTAGATGGTATATCGGCGAAACCAGCAGACCTCTGGAGGTACGCTTAAAAGAACACAAATATAATTTCAGACAGGGTCTGCTGGAGAAATCCAGATTGGCCCAACATGCGTACGAAGAAGATCATCATGTCTGTTGGGATGGGGCCAGAGTATTATTAACTGAACCCAATACCATCTACAGAAAATACAAGGAGGCTGCACACATGGCACTACTCGCCAATCCTATCAGCCAGCCTAGTTTGGATTTATCTCCTATTTGGATACCTGTCATCTCTCAAGAAATCCAAGGTGGGCATCGAGTTTCAAGTTAATATTCATGTGTATTTATTCCCACCTTTTTTGTGAGTTTTTATTTTGTTGGCTTTATCGTGTTTATAAATTTTATTTCTACTATTTATTCTTTTACGTCCCACGGATGGATGGTGTGGTTATGCCTTTTTATTCTAGGACTTTCACTTTTTTTAATTTGTCTGGAGATAGGGATTAGCTCTATCTAGTGGGCCCAACTGAGTAGGAACCTGAAGACGGAGATAGAGCCCCATCTCCGAAACGTCGTTTTACGTTTTTTACGTTTTATTACTAGACGATGGATAATATCCAAGTAAATTTTTATTCAATTTCAGTATGTTATCGAACGGCGCACGATGAGATCGATTCTATTTTCCGTTAAAGTATTTCCCACATAAACTAAAAGCATTTTCATAAAAGATTCACTACGCCTATCAGTAAGAGTTTAATAATTTTTCATTAAACATGGATGGCGCGCGCGCGCGCGCGCACACACACACACACACAGAGAGTACATTATCATTTATACGCGTCGCGATGCCTTTTCAAGGGGTATATGCAATGTGGATGCAATTCCGCCAATCCGTCTGTCGGATTTAAGAAAACTCGACAATGGACAAAATTTTAATTTTGGTTCGTACAGGTTAGCTATAAGAATGGAACTTATCATTTACATAAAATTCAAATAGAATTTCGTCTAATAAAAGGTCGATTTATATAACAACATTCTGAGTAACTTGTTATATGAATTTTTGATTTAATTAAGAGAAAAAAATTAAAATTTTGACATGGTGACAGTTAATAAGTTTCCATTCACGTGTCTACACGGTATGTACTTTAGTGCAAAGGAATATAAACCAACGCAAGAAACAGGAAATGCACTTAAAGAAAATATTCGACAATTGATTTCTGCAATTTCCCAAGAAGAGCTTCGTCGAGTATTTTGAAACATATTAACGAGATGTGAAGTCGCCTGCAAGCACAAGGAAGTCACTTTGAACATCTTTTGTGATTAATGTAATAACATGTATTAGTGACGAGAAATATTCGTAGTTTGCTGTTACTAGCGGCACTGAAACTGATTCGCCGGTCACCCACCGGAAGAACGCGCATGACTCCCGCCGACATCAACAGAGCGCCGGCCGACCACGCAATGCAAGCACGACCGCAGCCTTATAAGTTGTAGACCCGGTACTATGTAGGAGGCAGTGTAAGGCCCAGAGCAGAACTGGTCAATATGTGTTTCTGGCACTAATCAAATCCTCGTTGACCAGTCTATAACTAGCTTCTTCATGAGCTCAGGATGTAAGGTAAACCAAATGTTACTATAACTATAGTTATGACCATTTTATAGTTGAAGCAGTTTAGGAAATAAATTCAGATGCCTTTTCTCCTTCAAGTTTTTCAATCTATATGGTGAGGCTAGTGGGGATACTATAATTGCATAATATTAAAACTTGGCAGATACGACCTCAAAGCTTTGACATCATGATGATGTATGTAGTTGCTAATAAACAGCAAATGTATTTCCTATAATTTGCATGTTTTTGTTATGATCTGCAACCAATCTAATTTAAATATTTTAGCAGTTACCATCATGAAAGAGAATTCAAAGTACAGCTTTTTATGCTTGCCTTGTGGTTAAATGAACATCTTAATAATTAGTAAACATTTACTGTTGAAAGAAGGCTTGTTTGAGGCACTTAAAGGGATGTGGTAGTATGGAAATTATAACAGCCGTAAGTCAGAACTACTTATCAAAAACTTGTCTTCAATAAACAGTCTTTCTTGAATCAAATGAAAATATTAACCAATTAATCTGATCAAAAGTCATGCGTACTCTTTTAATGCCTCAACAAATTATTTCTGAACAACTATTTCCCTTAAAATGGTAGTTTTCTAAGTTGTTACAGCCTGCAGTCTGGTAGACGTTTCAGAGGTGCTTGTTACCTTCATCATCAAGATGATCATAATTGCCTTGGCAGTGGAGCCAGTAAGAACGTCTGAAACATATGTAAATCTCTACAAGGCACAATATCCGAGAAGACAGAACCAGGAACCAGATGCTGATACTTCAGGGTCCTGAGAGAGCTTCACAGTAACAAGGGACAACTCTGATTATCAGCTGGGATAAACATGACATGGACCACCCCTATTTGCTTGCCGTCAGACAGCATGGCATACTATGTGAAGATGGTTGAGTAGCATACGAGGATGGTCTTTTAATGCACCAGACTGGGATGAGAGGATACCATTCTTGGTGCTGGCCTACAGAGCATCAACCCATGACACCTCATGTAACAGCAAGTTGACACAAACAACCAAGAAAGCAAACTTCGTTTTGACATTTACAGGAAACACACTACCGCATATCACTCGTGTCATCCATTTAGACACAGATGAACAGGTACGTAGTATTCAGTGAATGGGATAAATTCATACCATATGGTGCGAATATATGTAAGGCAAAAGATTCATTACAGAATTCTAATGACAATTCCTTGTCAATACCAACAGAATCAATATCTTTTACATAGGTCATCAAACCAGAAAAATAATCTTTTTTAAACACTGAAATCCATATTCATTTAATAACATCAGTTAAATTAAGTGAAAAACCATCATACTGATACACATAAGAACAAAGATTTTTAACAATTGGCTTCCCAAGATTACCCCAAAAAGTACTTAGGTTAAAGCATATTACAGAGAACAAACATTCTACTAAAACCAATTCAAAATTTTATCTCTGCTTTATATGACTGTAATGTTGTTCTGAGTTTTGTGCTGTCACAAGTCTTCTGTAGTATCAGAGAATCATACTGTCACCATCTTCAAGCCCCAAGTGGCAAAGCTTTCTTATTTTCTCACAAGAATCAGTAGAGAAAAATAGTCTCCACCTTCAGGGCTGAATGGCAAGGCATTTCATATACACAAAAGTACTGCCACCTCTCAACTGACGATGGAGAGAGTCTACATACACATACTATCTCAATCTGCGGGGACAAAGTGGCAGCATAAAAAGCATTACCACCTTGTAGGATGTGAGGTTCTCTCACAGTGGTGAGTACGGAGATGGCTGTCTTCTGGATTGTAGCACCTTGTAATCTGGTAGACGTTTACCAGAGTTTCAGATGTCTTTCCTGCCTCCATCATCAAGATGATGTCTATTCATCGGCCTGATAATGGCGGCAGCAAAGACCTCTGAAACTTTGGTAAACTTATACCAGTCTTAAAACTTTGCATACCGTGTAGTGTATTAGAATATAGAGTAAACAAACCAACAACTATTAATGCTATGATGGACACTATTGCCATATGGTTCAAACTAGATTCAGAATTAAAAATGAAAAGGTATTTGACAAGATTTTTGAAGTGACACTACACTAGATGCTGTTATTCACAGGAGTAAAACTTGCGCTTAGCTATTGATCCTGTTGTTCGGTGGCCGTAGCTGGTCTCGGAGAGCTATAGTCGCGTCGTCTGTGGGGTGGCTTAAGTATTTTCTTTGTTGGTTTATGTTTGCCTTTTTTTTTCTACTCCAGGCTCCCTTGGGACAGAAAGAATGCCTAGGAGGGTGACCCGCAAGTGGACATGTGGGCCACATTCCTTCAACTCAATGTGTTTACAAAGCCAAAATTAAGCATTCAGTCTAATTTAGGTGAAGCAAGGCGTTCCAAAAATCATGTAATTACATCTTCTTCGTTTTTCTTATAAGCCAGATCAACATGCCGAAGCCTGGTTTACCTTACATCTCAAGGCTCAGTCCATTCGGGAATCAAACCACAGACCTGGACTGGCACAATATCATCCCACGTGGTGTCCTGTAGTACAAATCACAAGCTTTAATGGTATGGAACAGCGTGCTTATCGCAGACTGAAGTCTGGCAAAGCAGACACGAGAGTACCTCGGTTTAAAAGACCCTTCAATTATCAAGCGAGCATGTACAAGGATCATGAAATGAAGTCTTCTGTGTAAATACAAACTGTGCACTTTGTAAGTGTTTTGCAATGTCGCATTTACTGGGAGGGAAGTTTCAAGTTGTCTGCTCATGTACTGAGGTGTTTCTTCTGAAATTCTGACCTCCCAGGAAGTTTTGCAGTGTCTTCCTAAGCCTGTTAATGTATTTTATTATGTAACTACTGCCAATGCTTCCAGAATTATTGCACATGAGATGTTTCATTAGGAGGAGCCATTCCCAGAGGGGCACAGAGCCTGGGTAAAGCATTCTATGTGGGTCCGTTCCATAAGATCAGAAACTGTAATAAGTTTTACTTTACTTAAACTGTACATGTATTCCTGTCTCTATCCTATGAATACAATTAAACTAATATGCTCTGTGTTTATTTTCTATCTATAAGGTGCTTAATTTGTCACTCAGCATGAAATATATAATGCTTCATAATGTCAAAATGTGGAGTTCTGAACACTCACCCCACCCTACGGATAGCCCACTGTAGGGAACATAAACCACATTTTTATTTATTTACTGATGTTCAAAAAAATATCTAGAAACATTAAAACTGCACACTGGGTTTTATTATTAATACAGTAAGGTCCCAATTATCTGACCTTCAGTTATCTGACATTCCATTTTATCAAAGTGCAATCTCAGAATGTTTCATTTTACCAGCTGCCAACTGAGTATGTAGCAGAATGAATCACACTTCCTGACCAAGCCCCTTCTACATTTTGTGAAATCAGTTTCTTCAGAGTGCCTTCATAATTGGTTTTGGAGAGAATGTGGCATTAGCAGCACTACCTTCATCTTTCTTCAGGCTTCTGGATTGACATTTTTAATTATCTGATCATCCTTACATCCTGCTTAGATTTGATAATGAGGACTCTAACGTATTAGATTCATGAACAAGGCAATTTAGAACTGAAACATTTATACTTTATGGTAACAGATGTGTGAAAAAAAACTTAGTGTTGAATGGACGCCTCTTCATTTTCTCGGCACTCATTCTTCCCTCACCTGAATGTAATTTGGTGTCACTCACTACGAGATTTGGCACTCCTGGTAGGAAGTGTTTGAGCACAATCACATCTGCTTTCAGAATTAGACTACAAAAAAAGATATAATTAATTTCTCTCGCATTAGAAAGTTATATTTCAAATTATATTCCAAAGAATGTTTCTCATTTTTGTCATTTTTATGATAAATGGCCATTTTAATTTAGGTTTCCAGATTAGGAAATATTGCTCTCCTACAGTGTTTTTTTCGCTTTGGGAATCATTTCCTTCCCTGTCCCTCACATTGTTTATTCCCTTATAAACATAATTACTTATTTCCTGTTGGCCATAAGGTAGTTCTCTGAATGGATTTTGTAAATGCACCTACTTCAGTGGCATTAAAACAGACAATATATATTAACAGAGTCTTTGTTAGGGACAAACTAATTTTTTTAGAACTTGTTTAAAAAACTTGCTGTTCCCAGGGAACATGGATATCCATTCTGTTTCTAGATGCCAGAGACTCACTCAAATATCATCTGCTGGTTGTTTTCTCCTTCTGCTTCAAAAGGCATAGCTCTTGACAGCATCTCGTGCGTCAAAACCGCACAGCCCCACCAATCAGTTGCCTACAAGAATTCAATTTAGGACGACAGCTGAAATGAGTCACTTTCATTTCTTCACTCCTTCCATCACAGATGCTCACAACGGCCTCCAGAAACAGAAAAATTAAGAATATATTCAAAAAGAGTTGTTTATTTCGTGCATCTGATGTTAACTTAAACATTTCTAAGAACAAACAGTTGCTTTCTTCGTAAATCAAGATGACATAGTAATTGTAGCCAGACATAAACCATGCTGAATTTTCTATGGTTTCCCTCGTATATTTCTTATTCGTAACTTAAAAGTCACTTTTTTATTTTTGTTTTTCAATTAATATTACAAAATCATGTGACATTGATGACCTCAGCAAATGAGTCCGCATTATTAACAAATGTAATGAAAACCCAATCCCGGGTTCTTCAATGTGGTCGGACAGACAGCCAACTATCACAAACAAAAGAGCTAACAGGGGTATTTTTTAAAATTTGAGTTGTTGACGTGCTATGATTGATGACTCTGGTATGTACTTATTTCATTGCTGCAAGCTTAATTACATTTCTTATCAAAAGAAGTTCTTGCAAATTTTGTTGTATACTTTAATACAAGAGGTGAATGTCACACTATATTTAACATTTAAATTTTAGTTTGTGTCTTGGATGTTAATATCTTCCTCTAGGTTTTGAAGAATAATGGAGCCAACATTAACAATTACAGCTAATTTTTCTTGCAACAGCAGACGAAGAATTAAGAAGTGTTATTGAGTACTTCAGAGAATCTCCAGCGCTTGTGTTTCACTTTCTTACAAATATGCATTAGCTATTCCACCAGATACCAGGCAGGCGACTGCACCAGATCCAGAAACCACTGGTGGTTCAGTTAAATTAAACTGTATCATTATCTCTACATCCTTATGGAATGGAATAATTACCATGCTGTGCCCTGTCCCCTCATTGCTTTAGGGGCCAAGTACTGTAGTGGACCGAAGCAGGACTACATTAGTTTATCCTGCTGACAAAACAACATTTTACATAAGTTCCAGGACAGGACTTAAAAAACAGATGTTACTCACTAGCTGTGGTACTAGAAGCAGAACACTGAGGACAGCTAGCATTCAAGATTATCAATGGAAACAGTTCAAAGCCAGTTCCGTTCAGTTCATCACTTACCTTCATAACCCTTTTTATCTAACATCCAGCCTACATGCAGAAGATTAGCCTAAGTGGGGAAAAGGAAAATTTAATTTTCTTGCTTTATGAACATTGTTTACAAAAGATAAATGCTGAATCTTAGAGGGTAATGGTAATTTTTGGTATTTTAATGTGTAAGTAAAAAACAAAACCACAAAATACGCTCAACTAGGAACTTGCATTTATTACGCACAGAGAAAAAGAAAAATATGCTAGCTCTGATAACATCGGGAACTCACAGCATGTTTCCCAGATAAAATCACCTACAGAAACTGCTTAACAGACCATAAGCAGGGCTGAAAAAAGACTTTATGCCGTCACACTGCCTGGTACATGGCCAATGCAGCGCCAGAAAATACCATTACCTCCGCCGTAGTAACAAAACGCATTATTTATTCCCGCCTGAACCCAGTACGTTACAAGACTGCAGATTCAGGACAGACATATATATTTGTACTTTCAAATCTTATCAGTTGTATTATGAATAACTAACACTCAGTTACACTTACCGTGCAATCTGCTAACTTTAAAACTTAGAAGATATGCGCCTACAACGAAATATTTCTTCAACATAAACAAACAACTCAAACGCCATAATACCTCTAGACTGTTTGTAAGCTCTCACTAGAGATGTCAGTGCGAACAGAACGCGCTCAATTCAAATCTTTTTTAGTCTTTATCCACTTTCACCCATAGGTGTCCAGGTACACATTCATTCATTTAATCCTACTAGACATTTGATAGGACTACTTGGACGAGTGATCAGCCCGTCTCAAGGCCTCTACCTGTACACAGGACAGCACATCACAGAAAGACGCGGACAAACATCCATGCCTTGAGTGGACTTCAAACCCATGGTCCGAGTGCCCAAGCGCACGATGTCTATGCCTCAGACCGCGTGGCCTCTGTGGAATTCAAATCGTTTGAAAGATAACTACGGTGGCGGCATTGCCTCAGGCACCTGACATTAGATGGTTACCCATTAGATTACTTAATTTTTTCGTAACAATGCTTTTTCTTACGGTGAATAAGCAGCATGGGGTGTCATATGACATGAGGGAATCGCTTGTTGTGTCCTGCGTGAAAGACTGCAATAGAAGCACACGGTCTTTCTGCGCATGCACCTTCCCTGTACTGCACAGTCAGAGGTTTTCTGCGCATGCGCCTTACTGGCCAGCGCAGCGACCTGCGCGAAAATATCAAAATATTTGATCTTGGACTTTTGTCGCCGAACACTTCGCTGTCACATTGGACAGCGCCGCACAAATAGCCAGTTTGATATATTCGCTTCACCCACGCAACTCGCACCGCTCGCATTTAATCTCTCACGTAGGACACCGGGTTAGCCTTACGCCCAACCCCCAACTCAGTCTGGCGCATCGCCTTAGACCTGTTCGGTTTGGGTGACCCTACCATGAGCCGAAGCTCCGGCCGGCAAAGCCCTTACGGTGTCAAGGGTGACCCCCAGATACCGCACTGTTTTGACCCATTGTATCGGCTGTCCGAGAAACTGCACTGCTCTGGGCTTTTGGATGCATGTCATCGTCTTAACGAAGAGAACCGCGGTGCTCTTCGAGACGTTGATAGCAATCCTCCAGGCCCTGAGCCAGAACTCCAGTCTACAGAGGTAGGCCTCCAGATACCTGACGAGAAGCGTTGGACTAAGGGCTTTGTGCGAACGACAAAACAGTCGTTGGACTGTTTGTCTTAAGTGTGCGATAACCCTTATACCAACGTTGGTAGTTACCAACAGTTGGTATTATTTGTCATACCAACATTGTGTAAACCACGGATACAAACAACATTATAGGAGAGTAATTTCCCTTCCGTGACCACAGAAGAACAGAAACACAATCACACAGAATACACACATATTGATACCTTGATGTAAGATTTGAGGTTCTAACGGTGGTGAGTAAGAAGATGGCTGTCTTCTGGGTTGTAGCGCAGTTATAGTGAGGTGCAGTCTGGTAGAAAATTAAAAGCCGTTTCTAATATGTCACTGACCTGAAGATAGATGCAGCATTACACGATGCTACAATCAAAGAAACATCTATCATTCCGGTACCACTGACATGGTGGATGACGACACAATATACAGTGCTGTCACCTAACCACATTAGTAGTAAAACTACTCGTCACCATCTGTTGGGAATAATTTATATTAATACCAATGGTAGCAACCAATGGCAAGTGCTCAGTCGCTAACTATTTCAGTGTAGATTGACAAACACCCACTGCTTCCTAGATCCTTCAAGAGCGCTGATGAAGAATTTCCATGATCGGTTCAGGCGGTCATCCTCCTTGTTAAAGTTGTTTGTGCTCAGCTTGATCTCAATTGCCTCCCTGATCATCCGGTCCTTGTATTTGGATTTGGTGGTTAAGGATTGTGGTGTTCTGGAGTGGAATGGGTGACCCAGGTTGGACCGTGATCGGCCAAGGCGGATTTGTGTAAATACTCGAGACGGAAGTAGTGCTGGTGGTCCTTGATTCTGGTATCGATGGATCGGCCGGTCTGCTCGATGTAGACTTTACCGCATTCGCAGGGCGCACTATACACGCCAGGAGTCTTAAGTCCCGAGGCATTCTCACAGGCCGAAGGAAACTGAAGATTTTCGGAGCAAGGCCTAAAATATTTTTGTCTAAGTGCTGGCTCAGGAGTCATATACGGGAGGTTACCGTGGACGGAAGACTGTTCTCCTTCTCAAGCAGCCATCGCTTCCTGAGGTCATCGAACATCTGAGGCCACGGAGTTCCTAGACTGCATTGGCTCCCGAAGATCCACAAGGAAATAACACCATCGGCGCCCCTACCTATCGCCCGGCTCTGTATTTGGCCAGGCAGCTCTGTGATTAATCTCCACGTATCCACACCAATTTATTATTAAAACATTAGGTTTCAGTTGCTCGAAGCGTCTATTACATATTTTAAGAATCTTCTTGAAGTAACAAAAATATATGTAATCTTTTCCGGGAGGCAGCTTATCATATTCCCACACTTGTCTCCCGCTTAATTCGGCACATGAAGTCCCCTTGCGAATCAAATAATATATAACCCCGCCATCACTATTGCAAGGAACCCTAACCAAAAGCCAACACATTGAAACAGCTGAAATATATTATATCTAAAGTTAATCTTATTCTGTAACAACATATATCATAATTCTTGTATTTGTTTACGTAAACCATTTTTATCGCATGACCTTTGATGACTACAGATACAAATTTAAACATTTTATACATTCAACGAAATTTTGTAATTTGTTTTTATTGTAATATATATATAATTTTGCATGGTTAATATATTAACTTCTTAAATCTATACTTACCTGAGAATGCCTAGTATGGCCGAAACATTATACATTTATAGCTTTTTGTAGCTTAAATGCGTCATGTTTGTGTTGATTAAATATATATAAAAAATATATAGATATATATTATACATTTAATGTTTTAATAGTTAATACATGGAAATTCATAAGGTTATTAAGGAATATTTTTACTTTTTAATCTGAAAGCAGCAAAAAGGATATTCATATATTTAACTTAAAGTGAAGTGACAAATCCTTGTTATAAAAAGATAAACCTGAATCCTGTTTGTAAACATTTTAAATCCTTTCAGGCCGGTCCATAATATTTAATCGCATGAAGAATTCTCTGACGTTATCAAAGTAATCCTTAAAAATGAGTAGGTTAATTTTTGGGAGGGGGGAATTGGGCCATGTAACTTGCACTTGTTAAGTTTGCATTATCCCTGCCAGAAGAATATCTAACAAAGGATGATGAAAAATCCAGTTGTACTGAATAAAAGTACAGAACTTTCCGTTTTCATTCTGCATGTAGCAATTAATATTATTTCTGTTCACGAATTTTAATAGCGGCATTGTTGTGGAACACAACAATGCCGAGTAAACAAATATAACGCTTCACAAAAAGAAATAAAAAAATATCAAGCCAGTCGCACTATCACTGCTCCAGAAGGAGCACTTCGCATTCTTGAATATTGACGACAGTTGACCTAAAACATCAGAAAAGTGAAAGAAGACGTTATCAAGTATTTGAAGTACAAACTCCAACAACTTCAATAAGGTAAACTGATACGCATTCGATATATTACGATTACGAAAACTATTATGAAAACTGACTTTATGATCGATTTTAAGACGAAGATTTGCTAGGGTGGGGCTGGACGTAAAAAGTGGACTGAACAAGAACTGTTGACTTCTGAACAGCGACGTAAAGAACTACAACATCAGACATATTTAAGAAATAAAGAAGAGCGAAAAAAGACTTACATTGATAAATGTAGAAAGTTGACTGACCTAGAACAGTTGGCCTCTGAACAGCGACGTAAAAACTCAAACATCAGACATATTTAACAAATAAAGAAAAACGAAGGAAGACTTACATTGATAAACGTAGAAAAACGTATTCAATAAGAGCAGAAGAAAACAAAAGAAGACTTGCAAGGGTGAGATTGGGCGTAGAAAGTTGACTGACCAAGAATAGTTGACCTCTGAATAACGACGTAAAGAATTAAAACATCAGACCTACTTAACGAGTAAAGAAAAGCGAAGGGAGATTTACATTGATAAACGCAGAAAAACTTATTCAACAAAAACAGAAGAGCAGAAGAAAACAAACGAAGACTTGCAAGGGTGGGATTGGAAGTAGATAGTTGACTAACCATGAACAGTTGTCCTCTGAAAAGCGACGTAAAGAACTAATCCATCAGACCTATTTAACAAATAAAGAAAGACGAAGGGAGAGTTACATTGATAAATATAGAAAAACGTATACAACAAGAACAGAAGAAAAAAAAAGAAAAAACAGACGAAGATTAGCAATGGTGTTGCTGGACGTAGAAAATTGACTGATCAAGAACAGATGGCCTCTGAACAGCGACGTAAAGAACTAAAACATCAGAACTATTCAACAAAAAACAGAAGAGGAAATAAAAAAGAAGACTTGCAAGGGTGGGGTTGGACGTAGAAAGTTGACTAACCAAGAACTGTGTGGCCTCTGATCAGCGACGTATAGAAGTAAAATATCAGATTACAGGAAGCGCTTCGAAAGGATTAGTAGTCGTTGTCGTCAAAAAATGACGTCATCAACAATATCACCTTATATTTGTTTATACACGGGGGTTAGTTTAGTGTTTACTCAAGATTTCAAAACGCAACCAACCCCCTTCGGAAGGTTGGTAAAGTGTTTAAATCCCCCATTCGTGGGGGGTTAGTTTTGTTTCTTACTCAGGGGTTAAAAAAACACTTGAATGAGACACTAAACTAACTCTCCTTTGGGACTAACCAAGGTTGGTTGCGTTTTAGAAATTTGAACAATCCCCCCTAGGAGCTCCGAAAGGAGCGCCCTGCTCTAGTATCAGTAAAATTTAGTGCAGTTAGAATTTGTACTAGTGGAAATTATACACAGAAAGGGACAGTTATTAATGTTCACGTTTTCCTAATCAGTGGTGGCAAAGGTAGTGGGTGTTGTCGGCAACAGCATTGTGCATGTAGTGGCCCTGTGTGCCTCACACATGTACTTATATAAAATTCCTTTTCTCCTTATACTGTTGCTGTAGTTTGTCTTATAAATGTACTTTTATCTGAGACCAAAACAATGAAGAAGGTACTGAGCAAGCTTTTGATAAATTAAAGAAGAGAAATGTAAATTTTTAAATTCCTTCCATTCCTTGACAGAAGATGGATTGTGTACTATCTGAACACATTAGTTACCCTTTTCTTAATGTTTCTGTGTAGCTGGCAGCTTGTATCAATCTTCATCAACAATGACATATTTCTCCATTTGCATGAATCAAGTAAGTCGTTCTAGAGAGGTAGTTTTCACATCATTAAAATTATAATAAATGAAATCACCTCAAATGTCTTACATGCATTTTTTTATGGGACCTCATTAATCATTCTTACCCAGGGCAAAATGATTGGCCCCCACCACCACTGTCTTTAACAGTACTGTACTGATTAAAGCTCTTAAAGAAAAATATATATTAAGACATTAAAAAAATTAAATCCGTGGCATAACAGCTCCAGAGAGCCAAAGCCGACTAGCTTGACTGCTGGCCTCATGTTCACATGCCTAAGCAGAGTTGAACGATCATCCAACCAGATATAGGGCGACGTGTGGTCAGCACGACGGACCCCCAGCCATTGCTAGCTTTCCTGACCGGATTACGCTACTCATTGTAGCTCCCCAATTTCCTCACAATGCTGGGTTGGCACCGGTCGAAAGCTCACGAGAAAATTTCTTCTCCCCCGAGACTCGAACCAGCGCGCATTCCGTATCGCCGGTCCGAATAAAAATGTAACTTTATGAGAATAAAGAAAATAAAAAAATTATGCTGTACCTGCTCCTCAGTAAGAGATAAAATAATATCACAGCCCTTTGAAAAAGAAAAGATAATGCACTCTGCCTTCTGCAACTTACCCAGCAGACTTTATGCTTCATAAGAACGTAATATTTCAAAGGTAACACTTAAAAACTCCAGCGTTTGTCTCAAAGGACTGATGAAAACCACACAACACTTTAGTCAGCTTATCTTAAAGCTGAGATTATATCCTGGTACATCACAAATGCAAATCAGCAGCCCTATCAACTACACTGTGATGCTTTGGCTTACTTTTTCTACGACACAGCTGTCATGCCAGCACACAATCTTCTCTGGCTCGTATAAGGGATTGAAATGGGCACTATTCAAGTCACAAGAATTTATATAACGTGACTACTACACTACTTCTTCAGAGCTTTACACATCTGAGCACCACCAAAAACATGTCATGAGCCAAAATTAATGACAAGTTTATAACATAAAAACACTGTAACAAGTAATCTGAAAATATTTAAGAATAAACTAACTAACCAACCAGATGGCTTACCGAACCCGAAGGTTCATCACCGAATTAACCAAAGCCCTCCACCGGACCCTGTCCTGGGCCAACAAAATCCAGTTTCCTTCGACTCCTATCTCCCATAGATCCCGCCTGACATTATCCTCCCATCTACGTCTAGGTCTCCCCAGAGGTCTCTTCCCCTCAGGCTTCCCAAATAGTGGACCCAAACAACCAGATGGCTTACCGAACCCGAAGGTTCATCACCGAATTAACCAAAGCCCTCCACCGGACCCTGTCCTGGGCCAACAAAATCCAGTGTCCTTCAACTCCTATCTCCCATAGATCCCGCCTGACATTATTCTCCCATCTACGTCTAGGTCTCCCTAGAGGTCTCTTCCCTTCAGGTTTCCCAACCAGTACCCGGTGCACACCTCTTGTCCCATCCATGCGCGCTACGTGTCCCGCCCATCTCATTCTTCTCTACTTAATTACCCTGACAGTACTTGGGGGAGCAGTACAGATTTTTAAGCTCGTCATTACGCAGTTTTCTCCACGCCCCATCGTCTTCCCTCTTAGGCCCAAATATCCTCCTCAACACCCGATTCTCAAACACCTGCAATCTGTGTTCCTCCCTCTGAGTGAGAGACCATGTTTCGCACCCATACAAAACAACAGGCAAGATTATTGTTTTGTATACTTTAATTTTCAGGCTCTTAGAAATCAGACCGGAAGCCAAAATATTTTGAACTAAGAAGAAGCAAGCATTTCCGGAATTTAGTCTCCTCCTAACTTCCTCACGAGTGTCATTTTGATTTGTTATTGTTGTTCCCAGATATTTGAACTTTGTAACCCTTTCAAAGGATTTATTAGCCACCCTAAGATAATTTTGCCCGCCTGTCTTCTGATGACGAGATACTAACATGTACTTAGTTTTTTTCTGAATTTACTTCCAGCCCCACTTGTCTACCAGCCTCTAGGAAAACTTCTGCGTTCCTCTTTATTGTATTTATATCGTCCCCCAATAAATTAACATCATCAGCATATGCCAATAGCTGATGTGTCCCATTCAATTGCAAACCCTCCTGCCTATCTTGGACCTTCCTGATGGCGTATTCTAGTTAAAGAGCAAGGGAGACAAAGCATCTCCTTGTTTTAGACCGTTCTTGATGAGGAATGTCTCAGATACATATTTACCTACTCGAATTTTGCTACAGGTTTCATTTAAGCACATTTTTATTAGACCCACTAGCTTCTTTGGTATACCAAATTCAATAAGAATATTATATAGCACTTCTCTCTTCACAGAGTCATAGGCTTTTTTGAAATCTATAAATAACTGATGTACGGTCCCACCGAACTCCCATTTTTTCTCTAGTATCTGACGAATGCAACAGATCTGATCAATCGTTGATCTGTTTCGTCTGAACCCACACTGATGATCCCCAATAATTTCATTCGCATATGGGGTTAATCTTGCCAAAAGAATGTTTGATAGAATTTTGTATGAGGTTGATAGCAGAGAAATTCCTCGGTAGTTACCACACTCAGTCTCGTCCCCCTTCTTATGAATAGGAATAATTATGGATTCCTTCTTATCCCAAATCAACTGAATAAGCTTATGGATCCTCATATGCAACCCTTTGCCACCTGCTTTAATTAATTCGGCTGGAATCTGATCAATTCCTGGAGATTTATAACTTTTCAACGTCCCAATGGCCAGTTCAACTTCATCTAAGCTAGGTTCTGGCACCAACAGTTCAGCTGCATGTATTTAATAGGTCTAATATCACTAGTCTCATGAACATTTAAGAGCTCGCTCACCGCTGCGAAAACTTCAAATCTCGCCCTGAAGATGGAGGCAGTATGACCTCCGAAACGTTAGAAAAACATCTACCAGACTACACAGCGCATCATATCAGAAGACAGGAATCTTCATTCTCACCGCTGAGAAAACTTCAAATCTAGCCCTGAAGATGGAGGCACTAATACCTCCGAACTTTACTTTTAAAACCTTTAAATGGAATGGTAAGTATACGTACCAACTGCTCCAACAATCAGTAACACTTGTCTTTATGTGCTTTGTGTGGTTCTCGCCGTAATCAGCGGTCAATTTCTTAAACTTCGTTAGCCAGTTGATCTTTGTAATGGTGAAGTGAAGTGTTTTCTTCGCGGTACGGACTGGATTCTTAAATATCATTCAAGGATTCATTCGCTAACAGCATTCTGACATTCCTTTCAATCCATGAATGTACTTCAAATTAACTTCTTTTACAGAATTAAATTCTTCAAGATTATTATAATTTCCCTTCAACTGTTTAATGTGCCTGAGTTCAGTGTTATTCAGGGAACAGGGGGTCATGGAAGGGGTTGGGGCTGTGCCCCCGTCACTAGTACGTTTTCAACTCATGTTTCGTAAATACGTAACTAACTGTAAATAAATTTAGGTTATGTTTACATATTCTACGAAAACGTTACTTCATCTGCAGTTGTAACGAAAATATCACATACAATAAAAGCAAATATAAATTATTGCACCATTCTTTTGCGTACGTTTTCTTAAATTACTTGAATAAATTTGGACGTAAATACAGAAATAGACCAGCAAAATTAAGTTAGAAGAGTCGGTCTATATAAAAAGGGTGTAACTTAGTGGCCCTCTTAGCTAAACCCCAGGGTTAGAAGGACAGTCTTCTGTGTAGAGTACTCAGACCAATAAATAAATGAATAAATATGATTTTTCCCCTCTAGGGAGTCGATCCCCTGTCAGTCAGATCGTAGCCAGTCACTATACTGACTGTCAAAAGACAGATAATATAACATGGCTGGGGTATGACTTAACGTAATCCCTTAAACGATTGAAAACAGGATGGCCTACATACATGAAAGTGCGATCGAAGTGCACAATTTTTAAAAAAAAATTCAAAATTAATGTATCTGTTACAACTAACTAACTAATGAATAATTCTGTCTCGTGATTACACTTCACAAATCTTTTTCGCAGACGTCCGTGTGAGTGCGACCCAAAGACGTATTTTTAAGACGACACAAAGAACCACTTACATATTCTCCCCAAAAAAGCGCCAACTTCCAATAATCGATATGAGGACACCCGAGGCAGATGAGCCCAAACACTACATATATATATATTTTTTTTTTTTGGTTTCTTTCATAAATTTCCCTCTCATTCCTTCTTCATAACTACATACCGAAATTCAAATCCTAGCCTTGCAAATTCCAGAAACCAAAGATCAGAATCCTTGAGATGATAAAATTCATTCTGTCAGCCGTGAAATTACTCATTTTCCAAATTTTAATCAGACAGGCTGTAAGAATTCTTAGATATGGAGAAAATCCTGTCCTAGTGCCACTTTTTCTCCCATATGTCGAATATGGACTACACCAGGATCTAAACTGGTCTCAATCAGCCGAGATTTGAAACGGCCGCAGGTGGGACACGAATCCGATACCTCAGCGTAAGAATATAGACGACATAAAACAGTGCATGCTTCGAGTAACTGTGCTAAAGAATCAAAAGAACAACATCCATGGTCCATCCAGTATAATTAAAATTAGAGATCATAGGGATTATACTTCCAATGCAGCCACTTGTACAAAGAATAATTTTCCTTTCTGACAGTGACAGAAACTCGGTGTTACTCGTTTGGACGAAACACGTAAATTTTTGTTTAATAATTACGATGATAATCTTTCGACCCTTTGCATCTCAGTGTAGCGCCTATTAAAAACTGTTTTGACTTCGATATAGGAAGGAAGATAACATTAAAATGGATCGGTTCGGTTTTTTGACTTCGACCATCGACCACGTTTAATATGTGTATTTGGCTTCAGGAAATGTGTATCCACTGAAGATGCGGCCTTCAAGCTAACAGACAACGTGCTTAAATCTATTAACCAAAAAATGCAAGTTGGAGGAATTTTCTGTGATTTAGTAAAAGCTTTTTGACTGTGTAAATCATGAAATTTTATCGGATAAATTACATTTTATGGCATTCAAGGAATAGCAGCGCAATGGTTTGGATCCTATTTAACAGATAGAAAAGGTCGAAGTAAAAGCACCTAAAAACAAACGAAATATTTTCACAAACTGGGGAACAAAACATGGAGTTCCCCAAGGGTCAATTTTAGGGCCCTTGCTTTTTATAATATATGTAAATGACCTTCCTCCAACAATAAAAACAATAAATACTTTAACAGAACCCATAATATTTGCTGATGACACAAGCGTCATAATTTCAAATAAAAATTTTGATGATTTCTGTTCAACATCAAACATAGTTCTGTCTCATATGAGTAAATATTTTACTGCTAACAAACTGGCCCTAAATCTAATAAAATTTATAACAAATAACTCTCCACAATTTGCTTTAAGTATTGGTTATAATGGGAAGTATATACAAGAGTCAATAAACACAAAATTCTTGGGTTTGAAAATTGATAATCACCTAAATTGGACTAATCATATTGATAAACTGATACCTAAGTTAAGTGGCGCATGTTACGCAGTTAGATCTCTGTTGCATGTCAGCAACACCGACACACTCAGATCAGTATATTTTGCATATTTTCACTATTTAATGAAATATGGAATAATTTTTGGGGGGAAATTCATCAAACATCAAAAAGATATTCACTTTACAAAAGAAAATTGTTAGGTTATTGGCTGGTGTAAAACCTAGGAATTCATGTAGAAGTCTATTTAAGAGATTAGAGATCTTACCTCTTCTAATGTGAATACATATTCTCATTAATGAATTTTATTTTAAATAACCAAGAACTCTTTCAAAATAATTCTGCCGTACACCACGTCAACACAAGGAATAAAAATCAGCTTCATAGACCAATTGCCAGTCTCTCATGTTTTCAGAAGAGTGCATATTATGCAGGATCAAAATTTTCAACAGTCTACCATCAAATATCTCAAGTCTTGTAAATAAAAAGGCACAATTTAAACCAGCATTGAAGAGATACTTAATTACACACTCCTTTTACTCTGTCGATGAATTCATAATGTCTACAAGTAAGTCGTAATTTATCCTTTGTATTTTTGTGACATTTATATGACTTGTATTTGTATAACATGTATTGTATTATTATTATTACTTATGCTACATCCTATTGTCATCTGACTAACTTATGGATCCATGGAATGTAATAAAGATGTATGTATGTATGCAAGAGTCTTTCTGCCTGTTGTTTTTTGGGGTGTGAAACTTGGTCTCTCATAAAAGAGAAGAGAGTTTGAGAGTACAGGTCTTGGAATATGTTTGAGATTTTAGAAGAGATCCGGTAACAGAATACTGGGAACAATTACATAATAAGAAGCTTCTTAATTTATTTTTTAATTAAAACTTTTAGTGCAGTTGAATTAAGAAGGATGTGATAGGCGATCATGGAACATATATGCGGCATATGAGAAATACAAAGTTCTGATCCAGAAATGTAAAGGAAGGAGACAGTTTGGGAAACCTATTAAGAAATAGAATGATAATAGCACATCTAACATTTCTGAGGAACTACTGACATACATATATTACAGTATGTGAGGTATTGCAGGCAGCATTTCACACAGCAGGTCAACGGAGTGTGCTTCGACGTAGATCTACTTCAGACCCGTGGTCGGTAGATGGCAGCAGAGTCTGTTACAGTGCGCAAAGAATGATAATCGAATATCCCTCATTCTCCCGCGATGGCGGGATGTGTTCGCTGCTTTTCAGATGTTGCCATCCCTGCGTACGAGAAAATGGCGTAACTGTTGCGTGTCGTTTCTGTCCACTGCATTTCTTCTGTCATATATTGCGAGGTCGTGCAAGTTAATGTGACGTTATTTGAGCGTGTGTTGAATTTATGTGTGTCATCTTTCCCTTGTGTGGAGGACGTAAAGTAAGAACAATTTCGAACGTGTCATTTCATACAATTTATATAATCTTCAGGACTTCATACATTATACATGACTTCTGCTTTGAAGTGACTCAGAATAAATAACAGGATTTTGTGATCACAGTGATGAGTATTCAACTCTCATAAGAATAATCAAATTTACGATCAGTTGAACAAGTTTCTGTTTCTGAAGGAAGAGGCTGTATTACAGAAAGAAGAATGTTGGTGATTTCTATCCTAGACCCTTATAAATTAATTATTGTAGCTGTTAATTTTATAACAGAATAGTAAGACAAAAACAGAAAATACAGTGGAGTCTGTATAAATTTTATACAGGCTCTCCAAGATGATATTGAAACACTGCAGCCAAATGATAACAACACAGAAACTGCTGAACAATGCTGACCGAAACTTTGCAGCAGAGCTACAATTACAAGTTGAGATACTGGTTGGGAAGTGGAAGAAGTTGGTAGAAGGAGCAAAACATTTGTTTGAAAGATGCTTTTAGAGGGAAGTAAGATGGTAAGTTGGATATTCCCACACCTAGTTTAAAACCTGGCCATAATATTGGAATACAACCTGTAATTGTCTCATTCTTGCCATTTTAAAGCGCACAGCTAAAGAAAATGACCTGTCTGTGGTGAACGCATCTTTTCACGTGTCTCACTGGTCTGTGCAACCGTATGGAACTGGTATCAGCAGGATGAAGTATGTAGGTATGTATACAGCACTTCAGCTCACTAGAGAGTAATTATAATCAGGCATACTATAAAGTATAGATAGAAGATGATGGTGTTGTTCTTCCAAGTTGTGGTGCTCTGTGGATTTGGAGAAACATACTGTCTTTGAAATTTGGTATCTTCCTATGAGTCTTCTTGATGTCACAACCCAAAAAAAAAACATTGTCACTTTCAAATCTATAGTTGCAACAAATGCTTCATTTTACTGCCAGTTTTAAATTTTATACTTCAAATTGATCGCTTCATTTAAGTTGGTAAATGTGATTTCAATGACAATATAGAAGTTGTTACCTCAGTAGATCAATGCCAAAAATAACTTTGAAGTCTGATTCTTAACTTGAAGAGATTCTGCTTTATGATATTATGAACCTCCATTAAAATATAGTTGTATTATATTGTGGACATGACAACTGTTATATATGTATGTGTGTGTGTGTGTGTGGGGGGGGGGGATGCATGCATGTAGTTACACAAAACTGACTGCTCAGTCTGAATGGTCTATAATTTACTACTTGCATGCATATACATTTAGATGATATTATTATAGGTTGTATTTGTTAACGGAAACTGAATGGTTTAGTGCTATCTGAAGCAAGATGCGTAACTGAAACAATGCACATTCATATTTCAGGTTATGTCTTTGGTGGTCATGTGTTAAGGTTCTTCCATAGGGGTGATGAATGCCTCACCATTCCATCTACTTGGACCGATCAACCTGGACAAAAGTAAGATTTGTTTTATTGGAAGGGATGAAATACAGTTATGAGGTATGGTCCTTTATATGTTTAGAAAGGGATTGTTTTTAAAGAAGATGGCTATCTGCTGGGATGTGGCGTCGTGTAGTCTTGCAGATATGGACGTGCGTTTCGGAGGAGCTTACCATCTCCGTCATCAGAGTGATGATACAGGCAATAAGCTCCTCTGAAATGTTTGGTTGATATATACCATATTACATGGTGCTATATCCAAGAAACAACCATCTTCATACTCATCTTGAAAGTATCAGATCTCACTGGAATATTTTTAATTTTTATAATTAAATTTTTTCATTCTAATTGTGTTAGCTCGATGTCAAGGAAGAAGGAAGGAAGAAGTATGTGCCTGCTTCATCGACTGGAAGAAGGCTTTCGATCGAGTAAAATGGAAGAAATTAATGAGGATCCTACAAAGAATTGGAATTGATTGGAGAGATAGAAGACTAATCAAAAACCTGTATATGCAGCAAAAAGTCAAAGTGAGACTGGACTCAGGAGACACCAACAGCGTTGAGATAGGTAGAGGTGTAAGACAGGGATGCTGCTTATCACCAATTCTTTTTAACCTGTACGGGGAATGGCTAGCCAAGGAAGCTCTGGAGACTTCAAAACTGGAGGAAGAGTCATAACGACTGTAAAGTACGCAGACGACTTAGAAATATTGGCGAAGTAAGAGGAGGAATTACAGAACATGATGGACAAGTTAGTGGAAACAGGTAGAGAGTATGGAATGGAAATCAACATTGAAAAATCAAAGGTAATGAGGACAGCACCGAGAGCAGAACCATTGAACGTTGTAATTGGAAACCAACAGATGGAGAATGTGGAGCATTTCAAGTACTTGGGACGACGGACACCCTATGCACCAAGGAAGTAAAAGCAAGGATAGCCATGGCCAAGGCAGCTTTCGTCAAGAAGAGGATACTTCTCACTAGCAAGTTGGGCTTGGAGATGAAGAAGAAACTAGTGAAGTGTTACGTATGGAGCAGAGACTTGGACACTCAGGAAGAAGGAACAGAAATACCTGGAGAGTTTTGAAATGTGGTGATGGAGAAGAATAGAGATCAGGTGGACGGATCGAGTGACCAACGAAGAAGTATTGAGGAGAGTCAACGAGCAAAGAAACATTCTGCAGGCGATTACACGAAGGAAAGCTAACTGGATGGGACATATTATGAGAAGGAATGGGTTACTGAGTGATATCATCGAAGGCCAGGTTGAGGGAAAGCGAGGACTGGGAATAAGATTGATACAGCTAACCAACGACCTTAAACAAGGAAAGAAGGTGACGTTCCAGGAATTAAAGCGAGAAGCCGAGAATAGGGACAACTGGAGAGCTCTTTTTGGGCAGAGCAATGGACCTGTCGTAAGACAGAACACTTAATAATAAATAATTGTGTTAGAAATTGATTATTTAGGAAAACGGGATTTACCCTTCATGTCTAAAGTGTTAGGTGTGTGATGGTCAATTTAAATTTTTAAACAGCTGGTATGGTAATTCTGTGTAGCCAGTCATGGTACAAGTCTGTAACAGAAACCTGGGGTATGAAGACAGAGAGTGGCCACGTGATAGTCACTCCGTTGGCAGACGCACGTGGAAATGAACACAGAAATTGTTTTGTTTTTTTGTGTTATGTACTTAGAAACATGCTTCAACCTGAATTGAAACCTGTGATTCCAGTCTGAATGGTCCATATCATAGAACGCACAGCCATGGCGATCTGTTGTATGCAATTAATTGTTAACTTTTTCAGCATTGTTGTTCATGGGGGTGGCAGTGTAATGAGTCAAGCTAGATCGCTGTGGCGACTGGAATTGGCAAGAACCAAATGGGCAGGCGGCTTCATGAACTGGTATCATCCGATGAGGATCCGCCACCTTACTACTGTTCGATACTTGGGAGTTAATGAGAACAATGAGCTCTACCTAGTAAGAAAGTATGTTAACTATGGAAGATAAATAGCATAACCGTAGAATAAGAGAAGTATGGATTTTACAGAAATACGTTGTGAAGTTGGAACTGGCTCAGGGTTGTATCCAGTGGTTGACATTTGCATTAGCAGTGTTGAACCATTGGATTCTACTGCCAGTAGAGATGGCTGGCAACTGAGAAGTCACATAACCCATATTAAAATATTTGCTGATGGTTGCAGTTCAATACAATTTAACTGGATTAATAAAAACACAATACTGCTGTGAGTGTACAAGGCCCACACATGACACGTCATGTTTTAACCTCCTCGCACTAGTCCGTCAGTCGCCTTACAGCAGTTGAAGTGCAAGGATAATTTCTTCAGAAGTGCAAAAAAGTGTTCGACCATTTCATTCTTACTTAACGTGGCCAGCATTTGTTTATGATTAGATTTCCAGATTCTCCTGTGCCGAAGAAATTGACAATTTCTTGTTTGGTGAACTGTTTTTTCTGTAACAGGAACTCTACACTGCAGGTCATTAAATTTGAGCGAAAGCTTGAGTGCGTGCATCACCGAACACAGTGGACATTAGCAACATATAATATAAAATGTATTTTTGTTTGTTTTCTGATTTCAGCTTGATTTATTTTTTTTTAGAATAGAATGTGTGTCAGGAATGGGTTGCATGACTTTACAGTCGTTCTGTGCATATGCTCATATAAACAGAACTTGGGCAGAGGTGGTAATGATGTTTTAGTTTTTGTTCCTCAGAATCTGAAGCAGTTTCATTTCTGCATTACATGAGATTGAGGCCTACATGCATTATATACAATGCCTGACCCATCAGTAATTATAAACCTTATAACATTTAACTAGAAGGACCCCAAGAGTAAACAGTCTTGCAAAGATTTACTACAACCCAAGTATAAAATGTCTTTACTATTATAGGTTTATGACTTACAGTTTTTTCTTCAATTTCTCTCAGTTAGAAAACAAATGATTTTAATGAGTTGACACGTATTGTAATATCGTACGCTCTTGAACAGAACAGCTGGGCAACTGGTGTTAATAGCTTTTGCTTTGAAAGTTAGGATGAGAGTATATTCATCTCTGTATTGGAAAAATGCATGTAACATTTTACATTTTTGCACGCAGAGATGATGCTACACTTGCCTCGTCCACTTTCTGCTTGCGACAACAGAAGGATGACCTAAAAGTTGTCCTGGAAGAAAGGGATCTAGAAGTGATCGGAGCTCCCATCATCAAATATGGTGACAGTACTGTCATTGTGCAGCACTCAGAATCAGGGCTGTGGCTCTCGTACAAGGTCTGTATACGTATTGTCCGTCAACTAAATTGGGTCATAATAGATGTGGTGGAAAGTAAGGTGTTTACTTTTCAAGTTACCAGATTTGTAACGTAAGAATTTGAAATTATTATATTATATTAAATAAGTGTTGACAAAGAGAGTTGTAGTTTTACCTGACAGTCATTGCACAATGAATAATAATGTGGCATTGTAACATGCAGTTATGGAGAAACCAAATACTATCTTACTGAAACTGTTCAGAAGCAAAATTTAAAATGTTTCTTCAAAGAAGAAATCTTGTTAAGGACACCATAGAATCATTGCACTAATATGAAGTTTAATAAAATAAATGGAAATAAGCTGTAAAATATTTATAGCAGATTCTGTCACAGCCTAGAATTAATTATAATCTGACTTTTTTCTGTGTTCTTAACATGCTCACACAGCTAAGCCATTTTTAACAAAATTCTAACATTTTGAAGTATTACATTTGAGAAGTGATTGGCAGTCGATCAGTGATTCAAGGACTTTCGAAAGGTACCTGCATACACTATCTAGTTACAGGATGTGAAACTGTGTTCTCAGTTTTCTGAGAAAGGCGCTTTTTGTCTTATCAGGGCATATTCCTATCGTCGCTGTATGATCCTGGTCAAAGAGCAGCATGCCTTTAGAAGTCAAAACATAACGCTTTCAGAACACACTTTGAGCATGTAGTTTTATTCTGTCACTGCATGCAGTTACCTTAATGGAATTCATTGAAATTTGTAGGTCATTTGTCATTCATATCTGTAGAACATGAAATACTACTGAAGATGACTGAGAGGTAAACCAGCAGCCAAGTACCTGGGAGTGAATGTGTTAAACATCTGATATAAAAATTATAGAATTTTGTGATGAGAATGCTGTATGTTGTGTACTTTCAGCAACGTGAGAAGCTGCCAGTGCTATCCTGTGAACACTGTCCAATGGTGTGGTACCACAAGCTCTGTGCCAAAGCAGAAGGTGAGTGTGTAATGAGATAATGTTCGTAATATATATCGTAATATTTTTTACTTGAAACAAAAATGTTGACTGCCTCATGTGAGGGTTATTTTTATGAGTCCAGTGTCTGTTCCTTTATCGATCAATGATGTACTGTCAGAAATGTTTCTACTGAACAGATTGTTTTGAAACTAGGTATGAACATCATTACATTGAATGTCGCTCCAGACATATTTCTTATATTCCTGTCTCTTCAGTGGTTCCAGACTTGCAGACATAGCAGTTGTTTCCTAGAAGGACCAGTTACTAGTACAGTTCTATCTTTTTCTATTTTAATTTAGGCAAGGACACGAAACCTCTTTGAGACTGAGTGCCATAAATTCTAAAAATGTACAATAAAAGCTTGTCATGTGATCACACCATGTGCCCCCCCCCCCCAGTAACATTTTTTAATAACATATATTATTATTTTGTACACATAGTACATTATAAGTAGCAATAAAAATTAGAAACTGTAACAATAGTACAAACAACTTTATTTATAAATTTAAAAATTTCCAGAATAACATATTTCTCACTGTCAGTGAGGTTTTTGTTGCTGGATTTTAAATAATTTTAATTCAAGTCACGCTGTTGTGTGGTGACTTAATCAGTGACACTAAAATCTGTTGCTACACGTGGTATCACACTCTCTAAGTCTACTAATGATATTATATAACATTTGTCTCCTTTTTAATTTGCAAAATATATTTTTTTTGTCTTCAGACAGTGCAGAACTTCTTGCATGAGCCCAGGCATTTAATATAAGCCTGCATTTAAATTCCCAATAGTGAATGTGATAAGACAGCATACATTGTCTCTTTCTTGATTAGCTTTGTGTATCTTAAGGTGCGCTAATTGACATCAATAGTAAAAGGTAAAAGTAAAGCTGTCCCACTATACGCCATGTAGGCGTTTGGGGGGAGAGGAGGTATAGCTCCTCTCTTCCTTGACCTCGGCACTAGATGGGGGTGAGTGGTCAGCATCACGCCCCGGCCGGCTTTACCCCCGGGAAAGGACCCCGGTACCCATTGTAGAGGAAGCTGGGTGGGCCCCAGAGCCGGTCTGGACGCAGAGGCTAGAGGAAAAATCCTCTGCCCCCGTCGGGGATCGAACCCCGGCCGTCCAGCCCGTAGCTAGTCACTATACTGACTGAGCTATCCCGGCTCATTGACATCAATAGTACTGCCTTTAATATTATCTTGGAGTAGAAAAGAGAATTGTCCTCTCTACATCTTGTTTAGTGTCCTGTAAAATATAGAGTATCCCAAAAATATGTATGCACATTATAATATGGATTATTAGCCTTGTTATTCATCTTCATGTGTTATGTTTATGAGGGGAGTCTAGTGTGGTCTACACTTAACAGATGATACCATGATTCATATACACAAATGGTGGAGGGTTGATTGAGTTTCAAGCAATGCAAATTCATTGAATGTCTGTATATATCTTTTTGGGACAGTCTGTATCATGAACTGATGTAAGCAATACTCCTGAAGTATCTGCAGTTTTCTTTGCTGGATCAAAGATATTTTGAATTCTTCCTAGATCATCAGACCTAAAGTAGTCATAAAAATTCTTTACAGTTGATTTACTTTGTCTTCGCCATATTACGCTTGTATCTAACACATGCACACTTTATTTTAGTGAGCGCACAACTTCTGAGAAACAATTTGTTGATTCTCTTTCAGGTTTGAATGACAAGCGCACACAAGCCGCCATCTTCCGTCGCCTGGATTTGTTACCAGAAGAAGAGCAGTCTGTGATATTAACTAAATTCCGAGGAGTAGAGACCTCAAGTCTCCGTGAGCAGAATGAGTTTCTCATGATGCTGCTAAGAGCACACTATGAAGGAAAGCAAGCTCGCCACACTCAGCGAGTTCCTTAATCAGTACCTGGGAGGGAGTACCATCTTCATGAAGGCCAAACGTTCTTTCAGCTGCTGAAGCGCAAGGGCTCACGAGATGATTTTGGACCAGTTGTGAAGGAATTGAGTCTGCCAATGAATGCTGCACTGTGTAAGGTAAAATAGCATGTTACTGGATCAGTACCTGAAACTTAAAATTCTGCCGTATTGCTTCTTTCAAGTACTTCAAAATAATTTTGCTCATGTTTCGTCATGCTGTTACTATCGTAGTCTCTTCTTATGATGGGGTGAGACTTTGTCTCTGTGGAACTGTGGCTGCTAATGGGCCCATTCTCCATCCCCCAGATGATACATGAGTGAATATGGAACTTGATTAAAGTGAAGGACTTAGACGGAAACTTGTCTCAGTGCCACTTTGTGCACCACAAATTCCACACGGACTGCCCTGACATAACCCAAGGCATCCAAGGTGAGATGCTGTTGCAATAAAAAACTACAGTTAGAAATGAGAGCTGCACTCTGTGTTGAGAACAAACTAACGTCCCATTTTACAAATGTTAATGAATGAAATTCTATTTTTACGCAATTAAAAATCAGTATCACTTTTTCAGTTTGTGTAATGATTTTTTATTACACAGAAGCACATGACAAGAAGTAACATACAACATAATTTCCACCCCTGATCACCATTACTCCCACCTTGCATGTAGCCAAGTTCCTCCTTTGTGCTTAGTCATTTTTGAGAGTCTCATCTCACATGATCTTATTATTTGCATCTCCATTAATTTATAATTAATTGCTGTTCGTTATTATAAACATTTGTGAACTGTATACTTATCTTCCTTGACTCTCGTGTGTGAGTGCGCACGTGAGACAGAGAGAGATATATATAACTTTCTTTGAATGTAAGTTAATACTAATAAGTTTATTTTTGTGTTCACTTTAAAGGGACTTCCAATGAATATTTCTCTTCTATAAATTGAGTAGTTGGTGTACATTGTATATTGACTTTATTTGTTGTTGTTATTATGTGAACAGCCACGGTGGTCTAGCGGTTAGAACGCTGGCCTTGTAATCCTGGGGTCTCGGGTTCGAATTTATAACTTGTGTTGGGCAAGGCCGTGGTCTAGGCAACACGGAGTTTTCCTCCGTGGCATCCCAACAATTACTCCATTCACACACAGAAGAAGGCAATGGCAAACCACTTGTGGATCATCTGCCAAGAACGTATATGAACAGGTCCCAGTCCGAGAAAAGGAGGGAATGATCCTGTTCATATGGACCTGTCGTCACACAGAACACTAAATAAATAAAATAAAATAATTATGTGAACAGGAAAAGTGGTTTTTCATTTTGAAAGAATAAAAAATCTTTAAGGGTGTTCAGCAGCAAAGAATTGAAGAGAATATTTGTGACTAAGAGAAATGAATGCAGAATTTAAGAGAATTACATTGAACTCCATAAGATGTACATTTAATGTAGTAGTATGATTAATGAAGGATTATAATATGGTCATCATGATTTAAACAGTAAAACAGATGACTTCGTTTCAAACACTTCATGGTAGAATCAGACATGAATAGTATTTTCGAAATGGATCTTAAGAAACTAGCATGTGAGCATATAAATTGTACTGAACTAATTATGGATTGTGTCCAGTGGTGGTTTTTTTTGATGAACCTACAAGTTCTGCGCACGTGGGATTGGCTGAATAACTGTCAACTCCTGCACCACGGAATTAGCAAATCACTGAATTGTAATTCTGTATTGCAGCCTTTAATGGGTTAGTCTAGTGTTACTCAGACTGTACTTTACAGAACACTGGCAATATATTGAGTAATCTCAAGGGTTCTAAGAAAGAATTTTGTCAAATGGTGGACTGACTCAGTTGTCAAATACCTTTGCTGTTATGGCAATATAGTTAACTTGATACACTGCGTCATTACACTTTTAAGTCACACTGTAACAATTTAGGGAAACAAGGTTATCAGTCATTGTTGTGTGCATTTTTAATGCCCTCAGCATGCATATTTAGGATGTGTGCAGCAGTACTTTATTGAAAACGGTGCAAATTAGAGATGAACTTCACATCTCCCAATACATTTTACCAGTTTTTATAAAGTTAGGACTGGCAGAAGAGTGGTGATGACTGTCATTCATAGTGACATGAAATCTGAGTGTCAGTATATGTGTAACATTATTTGGATGACCAACAACAAACAGTCTGTGTGATGCTGTGTGACTCCAGAGGGTAGCGTACCTAGCGGACGTTCTTACGAAGATACGTGAACAAAATTTTAAGGTGTGACTATCACAGTTATCTTGGCATGTGAACAAATTTATATATAAATAAAATAGAATTTTGGAGGACGTGTACTGGTTGAAAAAAATGTTTCTGGCTGTTTTCAACCATTGGATGACTTTTCCAATGAACTTGAGAGCTGGATAAGTGATGATTTTCTTTCAGATACAATTGAACGTGTATGAGACCTACAAGTTGCAGTGAACGTTTTCAGTGGTTATGAAACCTTTGTACGTTCTCTGTCACAGAGAAAGGTTTGTTATTAGAAACAGATATAAGAAATATGACACTTCAGCAGGCCGTGGTTTTGAAAGATACATTAATAAACATTCCTCTTGGTAACTTTTGTGTCAGTTTGAAGGAAGATTGTCCACAAATTCCAAGTGTAGCTGTGAAGAAGCTACTTCCATTTCTATGTACATATATATGTGAAACAACATTCCCAAGATAAGATCATGAACAAACTCCACCCTGCAAGGATTATTTTCAAAAGTTTATAATCAGCTATCCAGTACATTTCCTGCTTTTACGTAGTGCAAAGGATCTCTGTTACGTTCATAAATCCAACCACTGGAGCCTAACCTGAGTCATTGAATCCATTACATGCCCTTCATGTTTTCTGAGCACAATTCTAATGTGAATTTCTCATATCCTTTGTGCACATTACGTGTCTGACCCATTTTATCCTCCTTGATTTAATAACCCAAACAGTACTAAGTTCTGAAGCTCTTTATTATGCATTTCTTTAGACCACTCTTACATAATCTTCCCAAGGTTCAGATATCTTGTCTGAAAGATAGTGCATTTTACTCATATACAGAAAACATATTGTTTTCCCAGGATCCCCCATCCTCTTCAGGGCACGCTAGCCCAACTACCCGTTCATCACCAGCTCCAACACTGGAAGTACCTGAGAACAACATAACAGACAGTGGTACCAGTGGTCTGCGACCGCGTTCTTCTACAGTGGGCGCTGCAGAAGGCGAGACAATGAAACGGGAACTACAAGAAAAGCAGTCAAATGGCAGCCTTTCTGCCAGCAACTCCCAGCAACAGTTGAATTCCGTCACTCCTCCCAATGGACAGCAGAAGACCAGTCCCATGATGAATATGTGAGTTCCTTTTGTGGTGTTGTCAGTTGGTTGATAGAATTTCTTTTTTAAGTCTGTTCTCAAGTGTTATGTTTATATGGAACTCTTAGCTTATAAACAGTCAAACCTAATGCCTGATGAATTTAAACTACATAAATCTACATTTTGTTAATAAAATTTCTTCCACGTTATCATTAATGTGTATACCGTCATGTTAGTATTCTTCTAGAATTAGAGATGGACATTTACTTTGTTACAAATGTAATGATTGTACTCTCATGACCTGTTTGCAAGAGCCTCTTCTGTGAAAATTGGATAAAACCTTTTCTTTGAAGGATTGTTTCATCGCCACTTCCTCCCTAATCTTAAATGTTTACTGATGTCACTATGCAGGAAATACAGTTATTTATATGTAATATTTGTACAGATGGAGCATCAGCAAAGATACAGTCCGTACTATAACATCTTTCTGAACCCTCATATACAAGACAGATTTTTGTATTCTGAGATCTCTCCATTTCAGTGACAAATATTAACCTTATAATACACAAGATGAAAACTGTAACACAGTTTGGAAAATGAGAGTAATTATGTCGGTGATTCTCATGCTAAATATTAAAGTCTCATTTTCAGATAATAAATATGAAAGGATCAGTAAACAATTTGGGATACAGATCTACAAAGTGTGTGACTGAAATGGATATTTGTGTGATATGACAATTACAAATGCAGTGATGGACATGATTTGTGTAGTACAGGGGTCGTCAACCTTTTTATACCTACAGCCCACTTTTGTATCTTTGTTGATGGTAAAATTTCCTTACCGCCCACCGGTGCCGCACATACTGCCCACCACCATGAAAGAGGTACAGCTCGAAGACTGAATGATGGCCGTTATGCGCACTAAACTCATGCCTTTGATACGGAGCTCATTTGTTGCTCCTTCATCCACGAGTTTACTTCGAGAAGTGCCCGGTGAATTATTATCTATATTCAAAATTTTAGAGATGGAATTCAAAAGTAAATTGCAAAAGCATATTTTAAAAAGTCAAACTCGCGAAGTTGTTAGCAGTGTATTCGTTATATGAAGGAAGAACCAAATTTGTAACAACGGACAAAAACCCACACTGCCCACCATGAAAGCTTGAATCGCCCACTAGTGGGCGGTATGGACCAGGTTGACGACCCCTGGTGTAGTATAATGTCTTCCTCTGATTTATGAGACAATTTGCATATTATGAGAATACATTGCTCTTGTCCTGTGAGGACGAGAATGCTGCAGGAACTGACTAAAACAGAGTTACATTTTGACGGGGTGAGGGGTGATCTGATTGAAGTGTATGTATGTATGTATGAGAATAAGATTGCAAGGGGTTGTAACACATGTCTGGAAAGAGAAATTAACTGTTGCGTGGTCTATAGGTTTGCGTTATGATAAAACATTTGCAAATTCTGAAAGGGGTTAGATTCTTTCTCAGTAAAAAATACAACAGTTTCATAAGTTAGTGGATATTTTAAGCAAAGCTGGAAATTAAAATTTGTTCCTTTGATTATCTATCACCAGAAACTTCATGTTTTTTTAAGCATATTTAGATATTTTTATCTAGTTTTGGCATTCTGTGGTAGAATAAGAGAAGAACAGCTTCTTTCAGAGGACTGTTTGAAATATTCCAAAATTTTTGCAGAATTAACTGTGGGAAAATCTCAAGCATACTGAACAGACAGCACATTGATAGTAGTAACTTACGTGATTTTTATATTCTAAGAATCCAGAAACTGTCAACTAAATCGACATAGAAACAAACGTGCACTAACCCCAATCATTCAATGCTGGAGTTCACTCAAACATCAGTATATCAGATGCTTCGAGAGACATAAATTTAACCTCAAATGTTCTTCAGGACCAAACTATCTTAAGCAAAAACTGTAATAAAGAGTTTCAGGTTGGGGATGGAAGAGTACTTAATGATGAAAACAGAACTAAACTATAATATGTGAATAAAAATTATGAGTATAAAGCCATGAAAAACAGTCTGGCTAGTATAAAGTTTTAAGAATTCGTATATTCTATATTTTTATGACACTTTTAAAGAAGGAAATTGTAACATATTTTGTAATTAATGTGTACATAATGAGAAGTAATAACAGATGAAGAAGTTACAGTTGTATGTTTACTAACTCTGTACCATTACTTAAGTAAAATACATAACTGTAGGTCACCTGAAGATCTTATAAATACAGCAAAATGTGGAGTATCATCTTCATCATGGACGCTACAAACCAGGGTGGGGGTGTTAGCCCCATGCCCAACCCCCCCAACCTGGAAGACCAGGCCTCCGTATTTACATCACCTGGAAGCAAGGTGGTCCAGCTATACCCCCAGAATATCATACAAAAACAAAATAGATCACGTCTGTTGAAATATTTTTGTTAATAGTATTGAAAAATTAAATAATAAATGAATCTAAAAGAATGTGAAATATCTAGGTAATAACATTGTGGGTGTACACTGTCTGAAAATAAGCTTGTCAGTGTCGTTTGATTTGTTGATTCAGGAATTGCATAACTGTTATTTCGTAGAGCAATCGCCCACATAAATGTAGGGCAGTAGTTTAACATTTTAGAGACAGACACATGTTTAGGGTTTTAAATTCTGTTATACCTTC